>NW_010969135.1:548245-548842 GCF_000463585.1 Tarenaya hassleriana | reverse complement strand
CGATGTATTCGATTCTTTCTTGTATCCCTTTGGCCTTAGTGGTACTCGGGGAGTAACTCTTTGACCATGTCATCTGCACCGGCGAACACTCCTAATCCTCATCATAGCTCGGGATATCACAGACCCACCAGAATCACACCGTACTGGGAGAGTACCGGCTCTAATACCATCTGTAACGGCCCGCGATCACTACGAATATTGAAACTGCTCTCATACACCAACACGAGACCTTTTAGCATGTTTTGTCCTCACTCTCACGCATACCGTATAACTATACGATTGGATTTTTTTTAGAAAATTTACTTAGGAGTTAGTTGATCAATTAAAATATTTAGAAAAAATCAATGATTTTGGGAAAAAATATTTGTCACTAAATAAAGGTTTAGAATAAAATTAAAAATTTAAAACAAAAAAAAGGATTGAAGTACAATTTATTTTAGGGTTTTGTCTTTTTCTTTTCTTCTTTTACTTGTCATTCACTCATCTTTCCTCTTTCTTCATTCTTTTCTCTCTCGCTACCAGTTACATAGTCTCTTCTTTTTCTTCTCTATCTCTCATCTCTTTGACACGTTATCTCTCTTTCCCTCCATCCCCTGT
>NW_010969135.1:537320-548108 GCF_000463585.1 Tarenaya hassleriana | reverse complement strand
CCCTACATCCCTTTTTGTCTTCTTCTTTTCCTTCTTATTATTTTTTATTAATTTCTTCTTCTTTCTTCGCTTTTTATTATTATTATTTTTTTTCTTATCTTTCTCTATCATGATGATTTCATCCGCATCATCGTCAAAACCTTTTTCAGTGATATTGAGTTCTTTCAATACTCAATACCATAATTCTAAATTCAAATTCTTTTACCGAAAATCAAAGTATTTATATATTTTTGGAATGATAATTTTCTAATTAGGATTATTAATTATTAATTAATTATAGGTAAATAAAATTTCGAGGTTGTGAATCCCGGATCGAGGATTTTTTAGTGGGTATTTTGGGATTCACCATTTATAGCAAGGTGATGGAACTTGACAAAACTTCTCTTTCCTCTATTCGTTTAGACATGAAAATAGAGAACATAGATATCATGCGGTTAGGACTTTAGGTTAAATGCCTTATATTTTGTGAGTTGATGTCGTTGTGATGATTGATGTTTGATGTTTGATATATGATGATTGATGATTTTCTGTTAATTGTTGATTGACCTATAATATGCATGCTATGTGATGACGTTTTTATGGATTTTACTAAACTGTTAGAATGAGTTGTATTCTTGATGTTAATTAAATTTTGGTATGATGTTTGGAAAACTTAAACAAGTAAAGCATTGAATTAGAGACTATGATATAACCTCAGACTGTGCTAAAGATTTTTCTAAATGTGTTTTGACACCATGGTACAGCGGCGATCCGTATATGATGGTATGACAACAACCCAGACATGACTGCGATTCATGTGGAGCTATAACCCCGACTACGGAGGCGATCCATCGAGGGTTATGACTATTGATTGCGTTTTGAGGTTATAGTACGGCGGTGATCTGTATGTAATGGCATAACGATCCGAGCATGGCGACGATCCATGTGAAGTGGTAACTCCGTCTCCGACTACGACGGCGATCCATAGAGGGTTATTGTTATTGGTCATATTTTGGTAACCACGACTACGGCGACAATCCATAGAGGGTCACAACGATATTTTTTGGTTTTGTTTTATAAAAATAGTTATAAGCTAAGTGTGAGGGATACTGAATGGTCCTAGAGTCTGGACTCGTCATAAAGAATCGAATAAAGAAAACGTTAGGAGAAAAGTATAAAAAATGAGTTTGTTTGAGTTGAATATTGATTGAACTTATTTTCTATTTGATTATCTATGTTGAGTACGGAGGTGAAGTTTATAATCTTGCGACTTCACTGAGCTATTTGTGTAGCTCACCCTTTTTTTCACCACAGGTGAAATGTAAAGCAGATCAAGTGGTCGAACTTGGTAGTTGCAAGAGACATGATGCTTTAGATTTTTATTTTCTTATGAGTTCAGTATTTTTATACTTACGTTAGAATTTTATTATTGATACTTCCGGTGCAAATTTTGAGATGATATTATTTGATTAAGAATAAACCGAATCTTTCTTTTTAAAATCCAAGTGACGATTCATCCGACCAAAAATAATAGATTTTGGGTCGTTACATACTGAGACACTTTCTAGTAGGTCATCCATCATGAGATTGTTCCAGAGTCAGCACATTAAACATTGGAGTTGTCTCGGGATAGTCAACCGAAAAAATAGATGCACCTTATTACTATGAGTAGCCAACTAATTCTTTTACGTTATCTTAGACCACATAGTCTCATACCTATATATTCCTCGGATTTCTCTCATTCCGACGCATTTGGTTCATGCTTGGATCCCTCTGCCCTTAGTGCTACTCGGGGAGCCGCTCCTTGACCATGCCATTTGCACCAACGAACATTCCTAACCCTTATCATAGATTGGGATATCAACAGGAGCGATCGAGGGATACCGAGGTCAAGAAGTGAGAGAGACCGGAACACAGGTCGGAAGTTCTGTATCTGGTTTGTCTCTTTTGTTCGGTTTGTGTTTGCAAGTCCGATGTTGATGAGCTACGACGGAAGGATCTCCGGCATGGAGGTCAGGCAAGTCATATCTGGTTAGATATGGTTGTTCACTGACAACTGAGGAAAGTTGTTCGTATTTTGCTGTGAGAGGCCTTGGTCGGTGATGATCAAGGCCGTGAAAGGAGCAACATTGACATAGTCTACCGATCTTGAAGGAGCTTCATGTCGGAGGTGCACGATTGAAGGAAAGACATAGGGATCAGTACATGGTTGCAAGACAGAGATGAGTTATCTTCTTTTGGTAGTGTTTGTGATTTCAGGTTGACAGATTGGAGACTCGGGTGGTCATTCATTGTTTCAGAGTGAAAAAGCAAAACATAAAGGTCACAACATCGACGACAAGATTGAGTAGGAGATGACTCAGAAACGAGTTGGTGCCTCGGGTGGTTCAGTGAGGAACACTCGGGTGGGAGAGGACTTCTAGCACAGAGGTCTGAAGATGATCATTGCGAGAAAGCAGAGGTTGTTCACGGTGGAGAAAGGAGGCGACCTGTTTCTCGGTGTGAGGTAACACTCGGTTTATGTGGTTCTTTGGGTTTTTTTTCTAGGTTACTGAGAACTTTGATCTGATAAGGCAAGGTTCGAAGTAAATTTACGGCAGTTCTAGCTTGGTTGTCAGTTGTAGGTTGCTTGATTCGACTTCGGAAAGAGAGAGTTCTCCTCCGGGTGGAATCGGGAAAACTTTCTCGGTCGTATCGTGAGGAGGACGGTGTCGCCTTCGCTCAAGATTTGTGAGCAAGGTGGAGGTAAGGCTACGGTGGTAGCCAACATAACAGATCTATTTACAGAGTCCATTTTTGGATCCGGTGAGTCCAAAGATACTTTGGACTTACTAAAGGCTGCTAATGATCCAGTGAGTTCAAACCAAATACAGTCCAGACCGAGCCATACCATCAGTTAAGTTTAAAATCACGGAACGATTCGAATTGGTCATCCAGGGGAACCCAATTTGGATGGACCGAAGGTTAAAATAAATAAAATAGAAAGAAATTTAACATAACTTGTGTTTATACATATGGTCTTCACATATGTAGAGTGATGAGTTATATGGTCCTCGCATGCTCCTTATTTGAATTGATTCATATGTGCGATGCACAAAGATATGAGATTAATGATCCTCGCATGTTTATTCAGTTGGATTGACCTACATGTACGATGCACGTAGAGAGGATTTGATGAGTGATGTCCTACGACTTGTCATACATACATGATTGCGATTGTTATTGCTTGACATTCTGCTGATTCATATACTGATGTTGTGTTTTACTCTCTTAGTTTTACGTTGCATTATCGACCAGTTTCAATGATAGTGAGATATTTAGGTTATATCCGAGTCATTCTCTAAACATATAGCTTATGACATTGTTACACATCATTCGAGGAACAAAGTTGTATTAGCGGATTCGGATAGTAACGATAACATGGACAACTTTCTTTTTGGATAATGTATAGTTTTGGGATGATAATTTTACACTCTAATATTTTGGAATGTTGAATAGATCCCCCGTTTTAGGAATGATTTTTTTGGATGATTCTTTTTGGAGAAATCGGCGGTAGACATTTTCATGTGTATTTTATTTAAGTATGATAACTTGTTCGTGTAACAATCTGGAAATTTTTTGAAAAAACGGTGGGATTACAGCGTGACTCCATGCCGTAATCCACCTTCCCTCATAATGTCACCTCAACCACTCACATATATTTTCTCACCCCTTTATTTTCTCCGTTTTGTTTTTTTTTTCCTTCGATGTGTATCTCTTTCTCTCTTACACACCTTTTTTCTGTAAAAAAAAAATCATCATCTCCATATACCTCACTATGCAACCGAATCTCTCAGCTGAATCCATCTCTACAACTCCATCAACTCAACCAAGTAGTCAAAAATCGACTCAGAAAGCTCAGATGACTGATTCGAGTTCATTTAGGAAATTTGGACTTTCGTTGATTCTTAGTGAAATTGACTTATTTGTACAAAATTGATTTTTGATTCGTGTTTTTATTGAATTTCGTGATGTTAGCTCTTGAACACATCGATTTTGGTTGAGTTTTTTTGAGTTTTTATTATTGCAAATGGTTGGGGAGTCGAGTCGGGTAGTTGATATGACATTGACAATGTTCTAGAAGGGTTTAGGTATTGTCTAATATATGACTGTAGACGGAGTACATGTATTGAAAGCATGATGGTTGCGATGATTGTGTTCCATCTTCATGACGTTTGATTCGGATCCGGTGTCTCATAAATGAGACATGATTGTGATCGTGGCGATGATATGATCACTCCAACGTCCTTGGTAGGACAAGATATGGGCACATCTAGTGATTCACATATATGGTCTATCGAGTGAGTCGGTGTTATCGCATGACGAAGAAATACAGTTTTTTGGTAATTGTGTCAACGTTTCCATTAGTGATAGAGCGAATTACGGGATCGAGTGATTCTCCCGATTGATAGGCACATATATCTGATATATAGAAATGAGTGCAGCTTGCCGAGGAGGTGGTTCGGATTTACTCTGAAAGGTTCGAGCATAGATATTATGAGTATTTCTACTGTGGATTATCGGCGATGGGGAGTTGGCATAGAGATGTTCAACCCGATATAGTCGACAACATCGAGAGCTGGCGTCTGGAGTGCCTTGATATCGAGATGTGACATTGTACCAGGAAAGGATGGTATGGTGATATGATTGGACAAAACTATTGCGATTATTCCGATACCAAGCGATGAGATCGATCACAGGGGAGAGAGGTAGTTGTGCGATGTACATGGGGATGAGATCGAGTACCTAGTGTGTGCTGGAGTAGAGATGATTTGATGGAAATGACCAATAGATCGATTTATGACTTGTATACCCATACTGATGCCTATCCAGTTGTGATTATAAATTGAAGGAATGTCCTACGACTTGTCATACAAACTTGATATTGAGCGATGATTTGATTTTTGTTGGAAGATATCACGGTGAATGTTTTACTATTGTTTTATTTACACGTTGAGTTACTTGTTTCAATTAGAGTAGGATATCTACGTTGCACCTGAGTCACTCTCTAAACACATAACTGAGGACGTTGTTATACAATGTTTAAGAGAAGAAGCAGTGTTAGGAGATCGGAACGAATACGATGACTTGGACAACGTGTGGAGCTGGTATAATTATATTTCGTACAGGTATATTCATATTATTTTGTATAAGAGAATGGTGGTAGAACTTTTTACGGATATGTATTTCGGATTCCGACTACCATCTATTGTATGTAGGTGATTTTGATATATTTATATATTTTCGCTACGACAGTTTTAAATAAATCAAATTTTTATATTTCTACGAAATCAAAATTTTATAAGTGTGGTTTTAGTTGTCTATAGGACGCAGCCTATATAGCGGGATATATGTTACGAACATAGGCGGACCCAGAAAAATATTTAAAAGGGGGCATAATGTGATAACCCGTGAATTCGTTACCCGTTCCGAGCTTTAGGAGACTTTATATAAGCCTAAAAATGACCCTAAAACATTGACCTAAACCTATCTCAAGGTAAACCGAAGGATTGGACCGAACCGAGCGAGAAAATGGGCGGAAAAGGGGCCAGACCGTCCAGTCTGGGAAGCAGACCGTCACGTCTGCGCAGTGCAGACCGTCGGGTCTGGACCACGCAGACCGTCCGGTCTGCATAGCCAGACCGTCGGGTCTGGCGAGACGGGACTGGAGCACCGCGATTTCTTCGTCCTCTCCGCGGCCGCCACCTCTTGCTTCGCCATGCAACTGCCTTCTCTCCCCTTTGGCCACCTCCTGCTTCCTCTGGGACGCGAGATTTCGCCCAAGTCCACCATTCTTCTGTCATTTCCTTCTCACTTCACTCTCTCACTCTTTCTCGCAAACTCTCTCAAAACTCCGAAACTTCAATCTCCGATTGGAGCTTTGATTTTGGTCGAAATCAATCAATAAACCCAGCAATCAACTCTAGGAAACCTCCCCAACAAAGTCCCGAGCTCGAATTTGAGGTAGGTGAGTGTTTTGAATTAAGTCCGAAAATGATAATCAAATTGAAAATGGAGATTTGTGTGTCTTGAGTGTGAATTGCATGAAATTGGCTTTAGATTTGAGTTCCCCATGATCTCTAGATTGTTTTGAGCTATAGATTGTTGAGTTTGATGCGAAAAATCGGAACGCGAAGTTTCTGGTTCGCCTAGACCGTCCATTCTAGGGTTTGCAGGGTCGCTGGGAAGAAGACGAAGTATGGACCGTCCGGTCCAGGTGTGGACCGTCCGTTCCACAACCCTGGACCATCCGTTCCAAGTTCTTCCAGACCGAAGGGACCGGACTGTAATGCCCCGATTCCCGAATAAACTATTTAATTTAATTTTGGAAATAAAATAGGGTAAAACAAGCCTAAAATATAAGGTAATTGGCATAAAGATCGAATCAAGGGACAAGTGGGGCTAGAACACGTCGAAAACGTCGGAAAAACGAAAAAAAAATGACGTAGACCGATCGGTCTAGAGGTAGACCGACCGATCCAGCGAAAAACGGAGAAAAAGACGAAAAATCGGTCAAGATCGGACGGACCAGGGTCCGATCTTGATTGATCAGACGTGCAGACTATCCGGTCTGCACGTTCGCGAAACAGAACGGACGGACCAACACCAGCACGGACGGTCTGGGGTTTGGGGGAAAAAGTGGCCGAATTTTCTGACTTTCTTCCACCTTTCGGCCGCGATTATTGCGCGACATCTCGACCCCACGCGCCACCAGCCGCCACCCCTGTCTAGTGGACGACATCCTCTGGCCCTCCTGGCCACTCCAACACCCTTAGGCCGCGAGAAGATGCCCATTTAACCGGCCTAAACAGAGTAACAGAGTCATCTCGAGCGGAAAACTAAGGCTGCGAAAAAAAAAGAGAGAAGGAGAGAGTTGGAGGACGAACAGGGACGAGGAGAGCTCGAGGAACCCTAGAGGGGCGGGCATAGAAGGATTCTGGAGAGTTTCAGAGCCTAGAACGACCCGTAGAACTCGCACAGGCTCGGACAAGATCACATATCACAGAAAAACCGAGGTGAGTGGTTTGGATTGTGTTTGTGAGATTCTATTTTCATGATTATGGTGTAGACTATTGATTCTGCAAGAGTTAAGCACCTAGGAATGTTAAATATTGAGTGAGTAACGATTAGAACTGAAATCAGATCAAAATTTGGGCAAAAATGGCGAAAAATCGGACTGAATCTCGTGAGGAAGACGAAGTCCTGGGTCCCAGACCGTCCGTTCTCCGTGTGTAGATTGTCCGGTCTGGGACAAGACAGAACGAACATGTAGAACGAGCTGGGTCTAGACCGTGTGTAGACTGTTCCAGCAGGACCACGACGTGGACCGAACGGACTGGCTGCAACCCCGACTATAGATTCAAATGGATTAAACTGTAATACGGTGTTAAATGGTAATGAAACGGACTAGGATAAAACAAGTATGTCGAACGAATATGAAAAAGGTAGAAGTGCATAAAGGGAAAGGAATTAAACCGCAAACCGAAGAGAATACGAAGGATAAATCTAGAGAAAAGCTCGGAAATGGTAATATAGATATAATGGATATATAATTATGATAATGCATGTGATTGAATGAGTAATGGAACCCGTACTTAGTACCGGTTGACGGCGTGAGTCAGTACTAGTACGGGGACGTGTGGATATGGAACAGTGCCGGTTGACGACTTGAAGCCAGCACTGGTGTGGGGATGGTGATGTCGCAAATCTAGGTGTAGAAATATGATCAAGTAATAATATTCCTAGACTCAACAAATACCGCAAGTGTACGGATCGTGTGTAGTAGCTAGGGTCGAACACAGGGACAAGTAAACAACTGAATCAAATCCAAATCCAAATCAAGGTCTAGAGGAAATAATATGAGTGAGAGAATGTGACAAAACGAACAATAAAAACGGTTGTAACTATGAATGATAAACACTGCAGGTTTCGAGATTGCTTTACATGCAAGGGTCTTCTCTAAAGATGCAGATTCTGTGGTTTCTAAATCTAATTCAGGAAATTCAAGCTCTAAAGTAGAGAATAACTCTCTGAGTCTAACCTCACTGTCCAGGCTTTATCCTACTAATCTCTCGATTCAATAGTCTAAACCCTGGATGCATAAACGAACGCTATCATAATCCCTAGACAAATATTCATCTCTCGATGTAATACCTGTTCCATTTACCGAGTTATTTCCAGGTTAGAATCCCATATGTCTATGCGAATTAAAACCCTAAGTTCATTCAATCAAGTGGCCAAAAAGATCAAACGTATTAAGAACAACTCAATAAACTGAATCAAATAAATAATACCACATAGTCTGGAATTAAAAACTAAAGATCTCTACATAGCAAATCTCTAACCCACAGCAAGGAAACTACTCGCTAAACATCGAGACGTCGGGGTTCATATCAATAATACAAAACATCGTAAAATAGAAGAAAAGAATAATGCTTAGTCGATTTTTCGGCTTCGTAATCTCCATCTTCTACTCCGATCTCTTGCCTCTTGATAATCACCCCCTTTTCTTGTGCTCTTGGTGTGTTTTCTGATAAAAGGTTGAATCAATTTCGACCTAGAGGTTTTCCCCTCTTATTTCCCTTCGATTTTAGCAAAATTGGAAGTTTTCCCGAATCTGGAGGTCGAACCGATCGTTTCGGCAAAGCCAAACCGATCGGTTACACTTTCTGAGCAATTTTTCAATTTCTTCGATGCCGAACCAATCGTTTCGTCCATCTCAAAACGATCGTTTCGTGTCTCTGAGCAGTTTCGACGGGCTTCGCGAATTCGCTCATAACTTCCTGCTTCGATATCGGATTTGGGTGATCATGGTGTCTATGCGTAGATATTGAGAAGAGCTTTCCAATGATGTAGAGAATGTTTTGGACTTGTGGAGTAAAAGTTATTGAACTTGCAAATTCGGACATTTTCTGAGCTTCACGTTTTCTCTAGAAACACTCCAAATGTTCCCGTTTCGTCTGTGATGTTCCGTAGCCCATGTTTTCCACTCCTTTTGCTCTTTTTATGCGTGAAAACCTGTTTAAAGATGATGCATGTGATTGAATGATTAATGGATCTCGTACTTAGTACCGGTTGACGGCGTGAGTCAGTACTAGTACGGGGACGTGTGGATATGGAACCAGTGCCGGTTGACGACCTTGGCCCAAAATACGTGTTATCAATGGTTTCGGTAGTAGTACCGGTTGACGAACTTGGAGTCAGTACTATTACCGAAATGTAACACTAGTACCGGTTGACGATGTGGAGTCAGTACTCGTGTTGTTGTGTGGACGTTTTCGTAGCGGTGCCGGTCGACGAAGAGGAGTCAGTACCGTCATGGGAATGTGTAGTGAAGCTAGTACCGGTTGACGACGTGGAGTCAGTACTAGTGAATCTGTGTGGTCGTCTCTGTAATAGTACCGGTTGACGATGTGGAGTCAGTACTATTACAGAGAAGCAGGGTGGAATCTAGTACCGGTAGACGAATTGAGTCAGTACTAGATGAGACCGAAAGAAAATGGTATCCGATGGTGCCGGTTGACGACTTGGGTCAGTACTGTCAGGTATCAGAAATGCATGGAATAATGATAATGAATTAAAAATGATTATTGAAAAAATATTAAATGGATAAAATAAGGAAATTCTTATATTGAGAGATTAGTTGGCACCGTTCTCCATGAGAATGGGCTCTCCGGGCTCAATCCGAGCCATTCACTAACATTATGCTTAGCCCTCCGTTGTTGAATTTTTCAGATCCCGAGGAGCACGAGTAGCGCACTTGCGACGGCGACGACTTGGGAGAAAGTGACATCATGTACGAATGTTTATGTTCCTTTCGTGTGTTTCAGACTGTGGAACAAGGTTCCATGTGAAGACAGTTGTGTTTAATTACGTTTTTGGACATGTGTTTTCAAGAGAAGTGTGATGTGTTTATTCCGCTGCATATTGTTCTGTAAAAGTTATTTTAAATTTCCCGTACTTTCGATTTTATTATATTTTAATGGTTTTGTCCATGTGGCATATCCTGTTCACGGGATACGGGATTCGGGAAGTCTTCACAAGCCGTCGCCGTCCACAGTGCGCTACTCGTGCTCCTCGGGATCTGAAAAATTCAACAACGGAGGACTAAGCGAAATGCTTAGTGAGTAGCTCGGGTTGAGCCCGGAGAGCCCATTCTCATGGAGAACGGTGCCAACTGGTCTCTCGATACAAGAATTCATTTTCATCCATTTAATTCTTTATCATTTATCTTCCTAATACATTACCATCATTTCACACATTTTTCGATACCTGATAGTACTGACTCAAGTCGTCCACCGGCACTATCAGGTACCGTTCCTTTCGGTATCATCTAGTACTGACTCAATTCGTCTACCGGTACTAGACTTTACCCTGCTTCCCTATAATAGTACTGACTCCACTTCGTCAACCGGTACTATCATAAAGACGACCACTCAGATCCACCAGTACTGACTCCACGCCGTCAACCGGTACTGGCTTCACTATACATTTCCTTAACGGTACTGACTCCACATCGTCGACCGGCACCGCTCCAGAAACGTCCACCCAACTATACCAGTACTGGCTCCACATCGTCAACCGGTACTGGTATTCCATTTCGGTAATAGTACTGACTCCAAGTTCGTCAACCGGTACTATTACCGAAACCACATATCATCCAGTGCTGACTCCAAGTTCGTCAACCGGCACTGGTTCTAAATCCACACATCCCCGTACTAGCACTGACTCACGCCGTCAACCGGTACTAAGTACGGGGTTCCTTAATCA
>NW_010969135.1:529700-531095 GCF_000463585.1 Tarenaya hassleriana | reverse complement strand
TCGGCTTTTTATGTCAATTGCTACTCATTTATTACTAAACATCCTTAGGTCCTAAATCCTTGCAGAAATACTAATCTACACCATTAAACATGAGAATTGAATCTCACAAACTATCAGAGGAGGCGAGACTTCAGTTTGGAAGTAGGAGACCAAGCGTTCCTCCGCGTTCAGGCAATGCGAGGGCATGCGAGGTTTGGACAAGGTGGGAAACTGAAGCCGAGATACATTGGACCCTACCCGGTGACTGAAAAAGTGGGAGCTGTAGCGTATCGTCTTGGACTACCATCAGAGTTGGGAAACGTGCATGACGTATTCCACGTATCAATGCTACGGAAGTACGTGGCAGATCCTTCCCACGTGATACAACCGCAGGAATTGGAGTTCACCAGTGCTATGCGTTTTCGGGACGAACCACTACAGATCGTGGACCGAAAAGTCAAGAAGCTACGAACCAAGGAAATACCGCTCGTCAAAGTGGTATGGAGATCTCAAGGGGTTTCCGACATGACATGGGAAGCCGAGGCGGAAATGCGTGACACTTATCCCCATCTATTTGTTTAAATGCTGTAAACGTCCGAACAAGCGAGGCTGTACTGTAATAAACCTTTATGGAATTTAAGGAAGGCTTTCGAATGGATGATAAGCAATTCAGAATTCGAGGACGAATTCATTCTAAGGGGGGAGGATTTGTAATACCCCGAAATCTGATTTGAATATTTAATTATTTTCAAAGATAAATAAGTAAATAGACAGGACATTAGTTTAAATATAAGGTACAACATCAGAAAAAAGGACACAAAATAGATCAGACTGGTCAGCCCAAAAAAAAAAGGACACAGAATGATCTAAAGTGGCGGAGAGTTGATTCGATCGAGTAAAAGCAACTCGTACAATTTTGGTCAAATTTGGTTGAATCAGTTTCATTCAAGCGAAAAATAAAACGATGTGGAAACTCGGTCGAATTTGCATAAATCTGTAAAATGATGAATAGTGTCGGTGAATAGTGACCGTGAATAGTGTCTGTGAATAGTAACCGTGAATAGTGTCTGTGAATAGTAACCGTGAATAGTGTCTGTGAATAGTAACCGTGAATAGTGTCTGTGAATAGTAACCGTGAATAGTGTCGGTGAATAGTGACCATGAATAGTAACCGAGCAAAAATCCCACATCGAAAATTCTACCCATTTTCAAGGATTTGGAACTCTATATAAGGGGAGTTTGGCTCAAGACTTCAACACACCAAGTCCTAAGTCCTATAGGGGATCTAGAGAGCTTTATAAGAAGTCTAATACGGCCATAAGCTCTCGGGAACCTCTCCGGACTAGCGACAAATTTTTAGGCCTTATCCGGCCAGATCCACTTGCTGGATCTATCTGCGGTGTAGATACCGTAGAG
>NW_010969135.1:454898-528529 GCF_000463585.1 Tarenaya hassleriana | reverse complement strand
GATAGACCCGATGGGTCGAGCTATGACTTGTATATGTGTCCTGGACTGGTGATACCAGATCTGTTTACTATCCTATGTGTGTGATGCACGTAGAGACGATTTGACGGTTGTTGTCCGATGACTTGTCATCCGGACTGTGTGTGATTGTTGCATGTGTTATCGTGGTCGACGTTAGAAGTTATGACATGATTACTGAGTGTTGGACCATGTCGTTAAGGGTATACTTGTTACAGTTGTGGTCAACCTTACCACTTCGCTAACCAGTGTACCGGGAACGTCGCCACCTCTGGACAGCAGGGGACGAGACCTCCACGTCCTCAGTCACCACGTAGAGGGAACACAGCGCCGCGAGTCTACATGCTTTCTGCAGAGGCAGAGACTCAGGGGGACGGGGCCTACTATGCCCAGGAGACGGTCACTATTGATGCAGTTGTTGAGGGTGACCCAGAGCAGATCGATGTTGCTACCATCACAGGTATTATACACATTCACGGCACTGCCCTTCATGCTTTGTTTGATACGGGAGCTACACATAGGTTCCTAAGTTTGAGGATGGCCAAGACTTTAGATGTGATGGATGTTGACACGGCTAAGCGCTATAGAGTATATACTCCTTGGGGTGAGATTCTGCCAGTGACTGGCGTGTTACGTGGAATTCCTCTAGTAGTCTGTGGGAGGAATCTTCTAGTTGATCTGATCATAGTCTCTATTCAGGGGTATGACATGATATTGCGAATGGATTGGTTATCCGAGCATCAGACACACATTGACTGTCGTCGGTGAGTTATCCAGTTTACGGATGCAGCAGGAAAGTTTGAGTTTCTGGGAGATAGAGCACGGAATCCTTTCCCGATTATTTCAGCATTTCGAGCCAGCCGGATGATCAGGAATGGGGATGAAGCATTCCTCGTCGTAGTGACCGCAACGAAGGAACCCGGGGCGAGATTGGACGAGACACTCGTGGTTCAGGAATTTCCTGATGTCTTTCCAGATAGACCCGATGGGTCGAGCTATGACTTGTATATGTGTCCTGGACTGGTGATACCAGATCTGTTTACTATCCTATGTGTGTGATGCACGTAGAGACGATTTGACGGTTGTTGTCCGATGACTTGTCATCCGGACTGTGTGTGATTGTTGCATGTGTTATCGTGGTCGACGTTAGAAGTTATGACATGATTACTGAGCATATATACATAGACATGTACGTGTATAATATTGCTTGTGCTTAGCCATTTGCAATTTGAGTATGATATTCAGGTTAACCCGAAGTACTCACTAAGCATATAGCTTATGGACGTTGTTATGCAACGTTTCAGGCTCGTAGCAGCTTTGGCAGCAGCAGGACGAGGGTACTGGTGACGAGTGAGACGTTTTCTTCGGATCATGTACACTTTCCTCTCTAGACGTGTACTATATGTTTGTCGTTGACGGTGTATATCGACTATATATTTTATCGTATCTACCGTCTTTATGTTATGGTGTGGATACGTCTACTATATGTGGGTTTGCTGTGTATAAACATATTTCCGCTGCGTATGTATAATATAAATCTGTTTTTAAATTCCCGCTATTTTGATATACGGTTTGATCGTCCATGTGTCGCAACTTGTAGACGTAACACGGGTTACGGACGACACAGCTTGTGGTATTAGAGCAGTTCTTTCCACAGGAAGGAATTACTTGAAACCCACGAGAATAATGTTTTATGTTTTCAAAACGATTTTCGAAAAGATGTTTTAACGTATTTACACATGATCCTGAAGTCACCAGAACTGAGATTTTCTCCCTTGTCTGCAGTGTACCGATGCCTCCGAGACGTCGTAGACCTGCTCATGCGCCGACGAGGGGGGAAACCCCTCCACCCGCGCATGCACCACCAGAATTCCAGCAGCAGTTCTTCGATGCGATGTGGCATCATTTCCAGACCAACATGCCATATCCAGCTGGAGCTAGACCAGAGGGTGTTCCACCCCCACCTCCACCGGGACCACCAGGGTTTCCAGCCCTTGTTGATGTGGACTATTTGCTTTTGATACGCGAACTTTGGATGATGGGTACACCGAGGTTCGAGGGGACTCAAAGACTTGAGATTGTGGAGGATTGGCTTATCCGTATCTCTAGGGATCTGGACTATGTCCGATGCCTGTTACAGTATCGGGCAGAGATCACGTGCCACCATCTGTTTGGAGAGGCCCTTCACTAGTGGGAAGAAGTGGTTGGTGAGGCTACACCTGATCATCAGTTTGCTTGGGAGGAGTTCAAAGCGCAGTTTGAGGAGAAGTATTGCTAGAAAGGAGACTAGGATCACCATATTGTGGAGTTCCACGGTTACTATTCACCGACACTATTCACGGTCACTATTCACCGACACTATTCATCATTTTACAGATTTATGCAAATTCGACCGAGTTTCCACATCGTTTTATTTTTCGCTTGAATGAAACTGATTCAACCAAATTTGACCAAAATTGTACGAGTTGCTTTTACTCGATCGAATCAACTCTCCGCCACTTTAGATCATTCTGTGTCCTTTTTTTTTTGGGCTGACCAGTCTGATCTATTTTGTGTCCCTTTTTCTGATGTTGTACCTTATATTTAAACTAATGTCCTGTCTATTTACTTATTTATCTTTGAAAATAATTAAATATTCAAATCAGATTTCGGGGTATTACACGGGTGTCACATGGACCTTGCAGACCGTCCGTTCCAGACTGGGCGGACCGCCCGTTCCAGGTCCCTGTTATCCCGTTTTGGCTCGTATCGTCATATCAAACGAGATCCGATGCAACCGACCCCCATACTGACCTACCTTGACATGTTTCCTGCACGAACCTTACGAAACTTGAACGAAACCATTCTACGATAAGTAAAACTTTCAGAACGAGTTAAATTGGTAATCCGAAATGGTCGGAATCCAATTTGATCGGATCAGAGGATACAAGAATGAAATGAACGTAATGGAATCGGTATACCAGAATAACAAGTAAAGACGTGTGTATTCATGACTAAAATGTAATCTCGTATGAATGCTTGTGATTAGGAAACCGGGTAGTTGGCATGACGTGAGACTTTATCCGGAGGGCCGAAATAAAGTTGAGCATGTGTTTGTAGTCTGGATTGAGGTGATATCCCGATGATTGCATTGTATGATATCTCCTCTTTATGATCTTCGACCCGGGTCGGATTTCATATTGAGGAGACATGATTGTGATTGATTTTGCCTACGGGTAGATCTTGGAGCCGATGATGCACGTGATAGTCTTGAGTGATTCGGCTATTACAGGTTGAGAAAACTTTACGGTTACTCTGTGACCGCGCCGATGTTCCACTTGATATGGAACGGGTTCGGGAGTGATTCTCGGCAGAGACTGGCATACATTTACCCGTGACTCGGGATTGAGAGATTCTCCCGATGAGGTTATGCGGAAATACTCTGAAAGACCTGAGCTCGGGTCTGATGAGCTTTTCTGTGGCGGATGGCCGGCGAGAGGTTGTCAGTTGTTGACTGACTTCGCTCGACATAGTCGGTGGTGGCCTGGAGGAGGTACCTGGTGCTCTGGTATCGAGAGGTGACATCGATATCAGAGGGGATGGTTGATGTGTTACGTTTTTATGAAGTGTTGGGCACTGGGTTGATGTGTTTTTACTATTCCGGCTTCGGCCGAGGAGAGAGAGGGGATTGTGCATTTACACATGGGGAGTCCTTACCTACGCATGTGATGCAGCCGTAGAGATGATTTGATGGTATCAGTGTTACTGATAGACCCGATGGGTCGAGCTATGACTTGTATATGTGTCCTGGACTGGTGATACCAGATCTGTTTACTATCCTATGTGTGTGATGCACGTAGAGACGATTTGACGGTTGTTGTCCGATGACTTGTCATCCGGACTGTGTGTGATTGTTGCATGTGTTATCGTGGTCGACGTTAGAAGTTATGACATGATTACTGAGCATATATACATAGACATGTACGTGTATAATATTGCTTGTGCTTAGCCATTTGCAATTTGAGTATGATATTCAGGTTAACCCGAAGTACTCACTAAGCATATAGCTTATGGACGTTGTTATGCAACGTTTCAGGCTCGTAGCAGCTTTGGCAGCAGCAGGACGAGGGTACTAGTGGCGAGTGAGACGTTTTCTTCGGATCATGTACACTTTCCTCTCTAGACGTGTACTATATGTTTGTCGTTGACGGTGTATATCGACTATGTATTTTATCGTATCTACCGTCTTTATGTTATAGTGTGGATACGTCTACTATATGTGGGTTTGCTGTGTATAAACATATTTCCGCTGCGTATGTATAATATAAATTTGTTTTTAAATTCCCGCTATTTTGATATACGGTTTGATCGTCCATGTGTCGCAACTTGTAGACGTAACACGGGTTACGGATGACACAGCTTGTGGTATTAGAGCAGTTCTTTCCACAGGAAGGAATTACTTGAAACCCACGAGAATAATGTTTTATGTTTTCAAAACGATTTTCGAAAAGATGTTTTAACGTATTTACACATGATCCTGAAGTCACCAGAACTGAGATTTTCTCCCTTGTCTGCAGTGTACCGATGCCTCCGAGACGTCGTAGACCTGCTCATGCGCCGGCGAGGGGGGAAACCCCTCCACCCGCGCATGCACCACCAGAATTCCAGCAGCAGTTCTTCGATGCGATGTGGCATCATTTCCAGACCAACATGCCATATCCAACTGGAGCTAGACCAGAGGGTGTTCCACCCCCACCTCCACCGGGACCACCAGGGTTTCCAGCCCTTGTTGATGTGGACTATTTGCTTTTGATACGCGAACTTTGGATGATGGGTACACCGAGGTTCGAGGGGACTCAGAGACTTGAGATTGTGGAGGATTGGCTTATCCGTATCTCTAGGGATCTGGACTATGTCCGATGCCTGTTACAGTATCGGGCAGAGATCGCGAGCCACCATCTGTTTGGAGAGGCCCTTCACTAGTGGGAGGAAGTGGTTGGTGAGGCTACACCTGATCATCAGTTTACTTGGGAGGAGTTCAAAGCGCAGTTTGAGGAGAAGTATTGCTAGAAAGGAGACTAGGATCACCATATTGTGGAGTTCCTCCACTTAGAGCAGGGTGATCGTACCCTAGCTGCTTATGAGGCAGAGTTCACTCGTCTGTTGTGATACGGGTCACATTTGGTGCTGAGTGAGAAGCTGAAGATCCAGAAGTTTGTAACTGGATTGCGACCGTATTTGCGTAGACGGATTGAGATCTAGGAGTATCCTACGTTGAGTAGGTACATGACTCAGCTGCAGAAGTTGGAGAGGAGAGAATAGGAGGAGCAACAAGAGGTGAGGAACCGAGACAGGAGTCCCATGAGGCGAATTACGTTCACTCGCCCCTCTTCGAGTTCAGGACAGATGATGCAGACCCGTGATAGGGGAAGAGTACCAAAGTTCGTCATGCGACTCCATCGCCACCGGCACTGCCAGGACCGCGCAGATCTTGCCCACGGTGCGTACGAGATCATGTTGGACCATGTCGTTAAGGGTATACTTGTTACAGTTGTGGTCAACCTTACCACTTCGCTAACCAGTGTACCGGGAACGTCGCCACCTCTGGACAGCAGGGGACGAGACCTCCACGTCCTCAGTCACCACGTAGAGGGAACACAGCGCCGCGAGTCTACATGCTTTCTGCAGAGGCAGAGACTCAGGGGGACGGGGCCTACTATGCCCAGGAGACGGTCACTATTGATGCAGTTGTTGAGGGTGACCCAGAGCAGATCGATGTTGCTACCATCACAGGTATTATACACATTCACGGCACTGCCCTTCATGCTTTGTTTGATACGGGAGCTACACATAGGTTCCTAAGTTTGAGGATGGCCAAGACTTTAGATGTGATGGATGTTGACACGGCTAAGCGCTATAGAGTATATACTCCTTGGGGTGAGATTCTGCCAGTGACTGGCGTGTTACGTGGAATTCCTCTAGTAGTCTGTGGGAGGAATCTTCTAGTTGATCTGATCATAGTCTCTATTCAGGGGTATGACATGATATTGCGAATGGATTGGTTATCCGAGCATCAGACACACATTGACTGTCGTCGGTGAGTTATCCAGTTTACGGATGCAGCAGAAAAGTTTGAGTTTCTGGGAGATAGAGCACGGAATCCTTTCCCGATTATTTCAGCATTTCGAGCCAGCCGGATGATCAGGAATGGGGATGAAGCATTCCTCGTCGTAGTGACCGCAACGAAGGAACCCGGGGCGAGATTGGACGAGACACTCGTGGTTCAGGAATTTCCTGATGTCTTTCCGGAGGACTTGCCGGGATTGCCACCGGAGAGAGAGGTAGACTTTTGTATTGATGTTATTCCAGGTATGGAACCGGTATCCAAGACACCGTACCGGATGGCTCCAACAGAGATGGCGGAATTGAAGAAGCAGTTGAATGAGTTGATGGAGAATGGATTCATTCAGCCGAGTGTTTCGCCTTGGGGAACACTCGGCTATTCGTCAAGAAGAAGGACGGTAGCATGCGCTTATGTATCGACTATCGAGGACTTAACCAGGTAACCATCAAGAATTGGTATCCATTACTGAGGATTGATGAGTTACTTGATCAGTTACAGGGAGCACAGTGGTTCTCGAAAATCGATTTGCGTTCGGGATACCATCAGATCTTTGTGAAAGCCGAGGATGTGCAGAAGACGCCTTTCCGTACACGGTATGGACATTTTGAGTTCGTCGTTATGCCTTTTGGATTGACGAACGCTCCTGCAGTGTTTATGCAGTTGATGAACCGTATATTCATGGATTATCTCGACGAGTTTGTCATCATTTTCATCGATGACATCTTGATCTATTCACCGGATCGACACAGCCATGAGGAACACTTGCGCATGGTTTTGAGGCATTTGAGGGAGCATAAGTTATACGTGAAGTTCAGCAAGTGTGCTTTCTGGTTACAGGAGGTTGGATTTCTGGGCCACGTGATTTCGGCTCAGGGTATACAGGTAGATCCGGCGAAGATTGAGGCTGTGATGGAGTGGAAGACGCCTACCAATGCCACTGAGATTCGTAGTTTCTTGGGATTGGCAGGTTACTACAGGAGATTCGTCGAGGGTTTCGCCAAGTTGGCAAAACCAATGACAAAGTTGACGGGGAAGAATGTACGGTTTGATTGGACGCCAGAGTGCAAAGCAAGCTTTGTAGAGCTCAAGAGACGACTCACGACCGCACTTATCTTGGCATTACCATGGCCAGGTATTCTCTATGAGGTTTATACCGACGCGTCGAGACAGGGTTTGGGTTGCGTATTTATGGAGGAATGACATGTGATTGCATACGCATCCCGACAGCTGAGGAAACATGAGGAGAATTACCCGACGCATGATTTAGAGTTGGCAACGGTGGTACATGCATTGAAGATTTGGAGATCCTACCTATATGGGGAGAATGTTAAGCTCAACAATGATCATAAGAGCTTAACCTATGTGATATCGCAGAAGGATCTGAACCTTTGACATCGTAGATGGATTGAGTTGATAGTTGATTACGATTTGGAGATTGCATATCATCCGGGCAAGGCGAACGTAGTCGGCCTTGAGCCGGAAGAAGATTCTATCGGCTATTCAGGTATCTCATCTTCGCAGGAGAATATAGTTGTGTTATCAGCCATGTTAGGATATATGGAGATTGAGGAGAATCATGATTTGAGTTTGAGGAGACGGGTGATAGCAGAACAGAGTCATGATCCGGATCTACAGAAGATCATCGATGAGATTAGCAAATATGGAGAGAAGAGATATCAGATGGATGAAGAGCATGCTTTGAGGTTTCATCATCGTCTTTGTGTACCGGCATGTCATGAGTTGAGGAGGACATCTTGCGAGAGGCTCATCAGTCTCGGCTGGCCATACATCCGAGAGCCAGAAAGATGTATCAGGGTTTGCGACAGTGGTACACATGACCGGGCATCAAGAGAGATGTCACGAAATTCGTAGCACATTGCCTGATCTGCCAGCAGGTGAAAGCAGAGCGGTAAATGCCCAGCAGAAAGCTACAACCTCTAGAGATTCCGGAGTGGAAGTGGGACTCGATTGCGATAGATTTCATGATAGGATTACCGACGACCCCGGCTAAGAAGAATGCTATTTAGGTGGTCGCCGACCGATTGAAGAAGTCCGCACACTTCATTCCGATCCGACAGGAGTATACTGTGGAGAAGCTAGCACATATATACATAGATGAGATTGTCCGAATACATGGAGTTCCGAGTGAGATCATTTCAGATTGTGATCCTCGGTTTATCGCTCGACTGTGGGGCGCTATTCAGAGCGCGATGGGAACTCAGCTGAGGATGACCACTGCTTATCATCTTCAGGCAGACGGACAATCGGAGCGAACCATTCAGACGCTCGAGGACATGTTGAGAGCGTGCATTCTGGAGTGCGGAGTTCCTTGGGATAGGTACCTGACATTGTGCGAGTTTGCATACAACAACAGCTACCATGCCAGCATCGGCATGCCACCTTACGAGGCTTTATACGGGCGGCCTTGTAAGACGCTCTTGTGTTGGACGGAGATCGTAGAGCGACGTATATTTGGTCCTGAGATTGTAGAAGAAACGACAGAGGTTATCCGCAAGATCAAGGTCAACCTGAAAGTCGCATAGGATCACCAGAAATCTTATGCGGATCAGAGAAGGAGAGACTTCACAGTAGTAGTGGGCGATCTTGTATTCCTCCGAGTGCAGGCGATCAGAGGGCACACACGGTTTGGGAAGACGAGGAAGCTCAAGCCGCGATACATTGGACCTTATCCTATTATTGCGAAGGTCGGAGCCGTAGCATATCGATTAGAGTTACCTACAGAGCTCGACCATATTCACGATGTATTTCACATATCTATGTTGCGGAAGTACATCGCGGATCCTTCGCATGTGCTGCGACCACAGGAGATTGAGCTTACCAGTGATGCCAGAATTCGCGATCAACCACTTCAGATTGTCGACCGAAAGATCAAGGAATTGCGGAACAAGGAGATTCCTTTGGTCAAAGTCGTCTGGCGGAGCCAAGATTCTTGGACATGACATGGGAGCCAGAGCAGGAGATACGGGATCATTATCCATATCGTTTCGGTACGTATCTTCTCTCATCTCTCTTATTAGAATTCGGGACGAATTCATTTTAAGGGGGTAGAATGTGATAACCCGTGAATTCGTTACCCGTACCGAGCTTTAGGAGACTTTATATAAGCCTAAAAATGACCCTAAAACATTGACCTAAGCCTATCTCAAGTTAAACCGAAGGATTGGACCGAACCGAGCGAGAAAACAGGCGGAAAAGGAGCCAGACTGTCCAGTCTGGGAAGCAGACTGTCGAGTCTGCGCAGTGCGGACCGTCGGGTCTGGACCACGTAGACCGTCCAGTCTGCATAGCCAAACCATCGGGTCTGGCGTGACGGGACTGAAGCACTGCGATTTCTTCGTCCTCTCCGCGGCCGCCACCTTCTGCTTCGCCATGCAACCGCCTTCCCTCCCTTTGGCCACCTCCTGCTTTCTCTGGGATGCAAGATTTCGCCTAAGTCCGCCATTCTTCTGTCATTTCCCTCTCACTTCACTCTCTCACTCTTTCTCGCAAACTCTCTCAAAACTTCAAAACTTCAATCTCCGATTGGAGTTATGATTTTGGTCGAAATCAATCAATAAACCTAACAATCAACTCTAAGAAACCTCTCCAACAAAGCCCCAAGCTCGAATTTAAGCTAGGTGAATGTTTTGGGTTAAGTCCGAAAATGATAATCAAATTGAAAATGGAGATTTGCGTGTCTTGAGTGTGAATTGTATGAAATTGGCTTTAGATTTGAGTTTCCCATGATCTCTAGATTGTTTTGAGCTATAGATAGTGTAGTTTGGTGCGAAAAATCGTAACCCGAAGTTCTTGGTTCGCCTAGACCGATCGGTCCAGGCCTGGACCGTCCGTTCTAGGGTTTGCAGGGTCGCGGGGAAGAAGACGAAGTCTGGACCGTCCGTTCTAGGTTCTTCCAGATCGAAGGGACCGGACGTTGCGGACCGTCCATTCCAGACTGGGCGGACTGTCCGTTCCAGGTCCCTGTTACCCCGTTTTGGCCCGTATCGTCGGATCAAGCGAAATTCGATGCAACCGACCCCCATACTGACCTACCTTGACCTGTTTCCTACCCGAACCTTACGAAACTTGAACGAAACCATTCTATGGTAAGTAAAACTTTCGGAACGAGTTAAATTGGTAATCCGAAATGGTCGGAACCCAATTTGATCGGATCGGAAGATACAATAATGAAATGAACATAATGGAATCGATATACCAGAATAACAAGTAAAGACGTGTGTATTCATGACTAAAATGTAATCTCGTATGAATGCTTGTGATTAGGGAACCGGGTAGTTGGCATGGCGTGAGACTTTACCCCGGAGGGCCAGAATAAAGTTGAGCGTGTGTTTGTAGTCTTGGTTGAGGTGATATCCCGATGATTGTATTGTATGAGATCTCCTCTTTATGATCTTCGACCCGGGTTGGGTTTCGTATTGAGGAGACATGATTGTGATTGATTGCATACGGGTAGAGCTTGGAGCCAATGATGCACGTGATAGTCTTGAGTGATTCGGCTATTACGGGTTGAGGAAACTTTACGGTTACTCTGTGACCGCACCGATGTTCCACTTGCTATGGAACGGGTTCGGGAGTGATTCCCGACAGAGACTGGCATAAATTTACTCGTGGCTCGGGATTGAGAGATTCTCCCGACGAGGTTATGCGAAAATACTTTGAAAGACCTGAGCTCGGGTCTGATGAGCTTTACTATGGTGGATGGTCGGCGAGAGGTTGTCAGTTGTTGACTGACTTCACTCGACATAGTCGTGGTGGCCTGGAAGAGACACCTGGCGCTCTGGTATCGAGAGGTGACATCGATATCAGAGGGGATAGTTGATGTGATACGTTTTTATGAAGAGTTGGGCATTGGGTTGATGTGTTTTTACTATTCCGGCTTCGGCCGAGGAGAGAGAGGGGATTGTGCATTTACACATGGGGAGTCCTTACCTACGCGTGTGATGCACCCGTAGAGATGATTTGACAGTACCGGTGTTACTGATAGACCCGATGGATCGAGCTATGACTTGTATATGTGTCCTGGACTGGTGTTACCAGATCTGTTTACTATCCTATGTGTGTGATGCACATAGAGACGATTTGACAGTTGTTGTCCGATGACTTGTCATCCGGACTGTGTGTGATTGTTGCATGTGTTATCGTGGTCGACGTTAGAAATTATGACATGATTACTGAGCATATATACATAGATATGTACGTGTATAATATTGCTTGTGCTTGGTCATTTGCAATTTGAGTATGATCTTTGGGTTTTACCCGAAGTACTCACTAAGCATATAGCTTATGGACGTTGTTATGCAATATTTCAGGTTCGGAGCAGCTTTGGCAGCAGCAGGACGAGGGTACTGGTGATGAGTGAGATGTTTTCTCTGGATCATGTACGCTTTTCTCTCTAGGCGTGTACTGTATGTTTGTCGCTTACAGTGTATATCGACTATGTTATGGTGTGTATACGTCTACTGTATATGGGTTTGCTATGTATAAACATATTTCCGCTGCGTATGTATAATATAAAAATGTTTTTGAATTCCCGCTATTTTGATATACAGTTTGATCGTTCATGTGTCGCAATTCGTGGGCAGTATACGGGTTACGGACGTTACACATAACCTATTTTATATATTTGATATGGGGGTATTTAGTAAATATATTTAAAATTTTATAAAATTTATAAAGAAATTTAATATAGATTAGTGGAAGTATGTGTCCCCATTTCTCTTGTCGTAGGTCCGCCCCCTGGTTACGAACATCGTAGTTCTAACACCTTATATATATCTGAAAGCTACGAAGATTAGCAATAATTTGGTGAACAAATGGTTATAAATAATATAACAGAAATTTCATACTCAGTAATCCGGATTTATGTACATATTCACATTCCAACCCATAAAAAACGTTACTATACATAAGTCAGATAAAGTCCTTTGACGAATATTTTCCACAATTTTTTTAGTTTTCGTCAACAAAACAGTAGCAAACACAGGAAAAAACACACACACACCAAACACGTGAATCGGCAATAGATGCACTTTATTTAATGCCCAACAGATAAAGCTGAATTTTCCATTTTATTTTTGCCTCAATTGAATCATGATTTGAATAAGAAGTGACTATTTTGGTTTCATTTCGATTATATATATATATATATATATATATATATATATAGAGTATTGGATCTCTAAGTAATTCATTGAAGTTCTGATAAATTCTCTTGGTGCAGATTGATGTGGATATCGGATCATCATCTGTTGCCAGAGGTGTTATCGGTTTGGTCCTCGGATACGTTACGAGCTTGATTGTCGATCTTGCCATCTTGATCGAGGTTTGTAATTTCGCATTCTTGACCACATTCGATCAGTCATATTTGCCAGCACCTATTCATTTGTATGGTGAATGCATATAATATAATTCATTGTGTTTCTTAAGAGTCAGATTCTAAGCTAAAGAAGCATAAAAATGCAGGGAAAGGAAGAATCAGAGTTGCCGGAGTACATACTTGGGACGGTTCGACTCAACCGTATAAAACCAGATTCCGCCGCGCCATTAGAGGTCTGTCACCTCTCTCTCTCTCTATATATATATATATATACCAGACATACACACACGATACTAAAGGAAAAGGGTTTGAATATTGCATTAAACCAATCTTGTACTTGGGATATATAGAGTTGCAATAGATGAAACCCGATGTCTAGATATAGGTATATACAAAATTACAATTATATATTCCCCTCGCATCGTCTACTATGAGTCCAATTTTGCTGCATAAAATTTGAAACAAAGATGGGTTTGACACCATATAGGAATACGTTCTGTGTTGCATTAATGTACATCAAAATAGATGGAGTTGGCAGTAGCTGAAACCCTATGTCTAAAAGTATACGTATTCACAAATACGGTTCTTATATATATTAATATATATGCCCCCTGTAGATGGATGTTGTTCTGTAATGAGTCCAATCTTTCTAAATAAAATTTGGAATATAGATCGCTCTGATATCATATATGAATATGTTTTCTGTATTGCATGTCTAAATATATGTATTTTTTATTTTATAATATTGTCTTTACAGATACAACGGCCTTCATAGCGGATTGCGAAGAGCACGCTTTGGCTACTACAGAGAATGTTCTTTTATATACAAAATTGCATCTGCTACTTTATTTCACTTTTAGGTGTAAAGAGTACTATTCGCTATTTCATATTTTGAAATTATTTTTATTTTAACGGTCGATCTTTGCCTTTTCATTATGCGTCGGTTCTCTTGGTCTCTCTCTCTTCGACGACCCAAAAGTTTTAGGAAAATAGTTTATTTCTTTCTCAAAAGTAATCCGAAAAATGGAATACATATAAATATATATTAATAAGATTTTTTCGAAAATTAACATAAAGGCAGTAAGTGATCTTGAAAAAAAAATCCCATTCTCAAAAGGAAAAAAAAAAGATAAGAAATTGAAAATTTAACATTTCCGAAGCTGGGATGGATAGAAATAAAAGGGAAAAAATGGAAACTTTCAACTTAAAAAAAAAAAAAAAAGGAAAGATTTGGCCTTTTAACTCTGCCGATAATAAATAAAAAAAAAAAAGGAAAGCTTTAGCCTTTACCTCTGCCGGTAAAAAATATGGAAAGTTTTACAGCCAAAAAAATGGAAAGCTTTGGCCTTTACCTTTGCCGGTAAAAAAAGGAAAAGCTTGTACGAACTGTAGCTCTTGTATGTCTTGTAGGATTTGTGCTAACGCGACATGGCTAGTCTCTCCTTCTCCCGACATTCTTACTTCTTTATTTTGATTTTCTCAAAGAGTTTTGATTAAAATAAACACAAACAAAACACTAAAGAAAGGTAGTGGAAATAAACACCATAAAGTAAGGAAAAATTGGAAAGTTGTTGGAAGTGGAAGCCCAACGTCTTGCAACGGCTAGGAGGCTTAAAGAAGGTCTTCATTAGGTTAAAATAATGTAGAAAGCTTCCCCAATTCGTGCTTGATAAAGGTTTGGCCGAAATTTGCTTCAAAGGTGACACCATATCCTCTCCAATGGGTTGGTATCTTCTTGGACTTGTATAGAATATGTTTGGGCTCTTTGGGCTTGGATCTTCAGCCCATTTATTGAAAATACAATCTTCAAATATCTCCTTAGTAGCCCAGGTGTTAGTCCACGAAATCTTAAGTGTTGGACAACACAAACTCCAATGCGATGTTTTGTGCTTGTTGCCACTATCCTGTCTTTTGCATTGTATAGCCCCTTGTCGGATGTTTTGATCAACCATTCTTCAACATATGCATTGATCTTTGAACGTAGGCTTCGAGTCCTTTGTCTTGCGAGTGGAGGCATGGGAATGGTTAGCATGGTAAGCTCGGTCTCCACTTCTTCTCCTCTTATAGCGTCTATGTCATCATCTTGCTTCTCGTTCAGGTTTTGTTCGTCATTGTCCATGTCTTGGTCGATGTCCTCATCAGAGTACCTACGATCGCAGCAGCCTCGGCTCCATCATGGTGAGCCTTCTCCTCCTCCTGGATCTCTGCTCGACACCAAGAGCATACATTCTCAGGGCTACTCCAGCCCTCGCCGACGATCGGGGTGGTCTGTCCGTCTGGCCTGGTAGTCGCGGTGGTCTTGCCGCCAGAGCCGATGGTCTAGTGGCCCTCGTCAGGCATCATGATGCAATATGTCCGGGCTGGTCGCAACGATAACAGATCAGTGGTTCCCTCGCCGCCGACAGTGGTGGCGCATGAACAGCGGGCGCCTTGCCCTTGTCACGTTGGTCGCTGCTCCGGACGTTCTTCCCAGATGAGCACGTACCAAAGAACTTCCTAAATGGGCTCCTTCTTCTCCCGCTTTCCATGCTCCACCTTCTCCAGCTGAGAGATATACCGACTCATCGTCGGGTACTCCTGGATCTCGATCTTCCTCTGCAGATAGGGTCGGAGTCCAGCAATGAACTTCTGAATCTTCGATGTCTCAGTGGACACCAGATGCCCCCCGTACATCAGTAGATGGGTGAACTCCGTTTCGTACTCGCTAACGGTCATGGCCCCCGCTGCAACTAGAGGAACTCGGTCATGCGGTACTCGTGGTCTTGGCGCCGGCATTACTTCACCTCGAATTCATGTCGAAACTCCTCCCGTGTGAAGTGGTGTCCCGCCTGTTGGTTGTAATGCTCTAGGATGATCCGTGATATGACATTTTGACTTTGTATTGATTCATTGGTTTATGAATGCATTACTTTTCCATATATATATATATATATATATATTCGATCACCATTTCTATCAAATTCTATTTTGATTCTATTCAAATTTCTTTTCTGTTGAAAATATTAGTTTAAAAAACTTTTCTATTAATCGATTATTTCATATTCTAATTTGTTTAAAAATATATTCAACTAGTTTATATTATTCTATCATATTCTAATAAATTGAAATATACACCAAAATATAATATCTATTTGTGGAAAGATATTCACCTATATTTTTCTGATTATCTGATAGATATAGTTGAGTCGAAAGTATGGTGAATTTGTAGATTATAAAAAAATATACATCTCTAATTTATAAAAAAAAAAGTGAATTTGAATAACCCTTTATTTCATTATTCCGTTGCTTCGATCAAATATCTAAATCAAAATAAATTTATATACGGTATTATTGTATAAATGCCAAGTAACGGTCCTCAACCAAGAAAATAAATTAATGTTTAGTTGGAGCTTGATTTAAATTTTATTTCTTCTTCTCGACAGCGTCGTCCTTTTATTCCTATGTGAAACAGATTTTCAATGCAACGAACAGTCAGACGTAAACTCAAATAAATAGCATAGAGAGGAGAAAAACTGATTAAATTGTTTAACAAAAAGGAAAATAAAAATGATAAAATTAAACTTTTCAGATTTCTTTAATTAATTCTTTAATCCCATTTCGGCATACCCCAGCTAAATACACAAACACGAGAGATTTGGTATCAAAATTGTGATAATAATATACGAAATACCATACATCGACTTAAAATTCAAATTCAAATAAATGGGAACAATATAATTCAAACTAAGAATTAAAAAAAATAAACTAAAACAATAAAATCGTATCCTAATATTCAATTTCAAATCTCAGTATTACTGTTCAACTTAAAAATATCACACAAATATGAGAGCTACGATCCCAAATAGTGTGTGTATATATATATATATAAACGAAGCCAAACAAATATTTCAATTGCATTATTTGTATCTGAGCCCTTTTCCTCATAAATTTGAAAATTTGGTGCAGTGTTTTTATAAGAAAATTCAGTTTTTATTTTAAAAAAAAAAACAAATTGGATATTATATGTCAACCTTTAATATATAGTCCTTACCTACGCGTGTGATTATATATATATATATATATATAATATTGCTGTCTTCTTCTTCTTCTTTTGTATTCTTTATGTCCTAATAAATTCTAATTAAAGATCTAATATGGGTTAGGTTTTAAGATATGGTCACGATGTGACAGAAATAAAGAAATGTCAAATCATCTTCCAACTATTCGATTAGTGCATCACATTAGAAAAACCACATTAAAACGCTTTCCGAATTCCGTTTATTTTTATTAATCATCATAATACGATGGACTTGTTATTAATTTTAGATAAAATTTCATATTACGTATCCAATTTACGAAAAATAAATATGTAAAATTTCTTCCAAATGGATATTTTAACCGACGAAATTGATGGCAATTTTAATCTTAATTTTTATGATGGTATATAAATTAGATACTAATTTTTAATATAAAAACAAATCGAGATTGTAAATTATTCTCGATTTTCTGAGTTGAGTTATTGATTTGAAATATTTTAACATTTAAAGTATAAATTTATAATATTTTAACATTTAATTAGTTAGATTAAAATTTTAAATATTTTTTTGGTATATTTCATAAAGTTGATGTATTATTTTGTATATATATATATATATATATATGATTTTGATATATGAATATAATTTTTTTCTCCTTATTTTAATAAATTACGATTTTAATTTCTATGAAATTCAAAATTTTAAAATTATAATTTTCATTGTCCATCGGATACAATATGTATAGTGAGATAGTTACCCAATCAAGTAGTCGTCAGTCTTTCTTTGGAAAGTCAGATGTTGCCGAAGCAGACTAACTAACTCATTGATAAATATATTAATGATTTTAAATTTTCTATGAAGTACTTACATATTTAAGGAAATGTTTATGACTGAAGTTCGTATACTCTGTGATTCCCGCGGCATTAAATATTTTTTTACATGGATACACTGATATAAATACGTGTATGTGTGTGTGTATATATATGACATTGAGTGTACAGAAATATGTAACCGAATTATGTACGTCAAGAAAAAATATTTTATTACATTCATAATTACATTTTATTTTATAACATTTCTCTGCTCCAATAGAAAATAATTTAACAAATAATGTAAAGAAAAATATACAGTACGTTACTTTTTTTAAGGCACGGAAATTTCGTCCAATTTCTTTTCATCTGAGTAAGCAAAAATATTAAATTCCTTCGTATTTGACAAACCTTACAGGCATGATATCGTAGATTTAAAAAAAACATTAAAATATTAGAGATCAATGTTAATTCTTAAAAACTCATTTTACATTATTTTAAAAAATTTATATTTGTTGCAGTCATATAGACTAATGTTAGAGTGGTGATAGTTAAATTTCGAAAATTTTGGGTTCGTTCGGATTTGACAGAAGAAACGAAATTGTTGATGGCTTTGATTTTATACGGATTAATGCATTTGATTTCTGTAACAACCCAGTTTTCAAAAAAACAGATCTCTGGACCGTCCGATCCAAAGATCCCAGACCAGACGGACCACGACCAGATAGGAAGGTCCGGAACGGACAGACCAGACAGTCCGGAACGGATCGGACCGTCGGCAGCAATGTTGCGAGATTTTCGTCCGGATCCGACCTGAAAACGACCGATACCCACCGATCTTCGACCAAAATCCGGATTTTTCAACCCCTGGGCCCCAACTCTATCCATATTTGTCGAATCCGAGCCTTCTTAACCCCTCTCCCCCTCCAGTTCTTCATCATCTCTCTAACATTCAACCCTCTCTGCAAATCCGAAAAATTTCATCCTAAATCCGATAATTTAACGCCTCAAATTGGTTTCCACATAGTAAGAGGAGCATCACCAAGCTTCTCATTCATCACCCAATGCACGAGGTTAACCCGAGGTGAGTGAATTCGAGTTTAATTCGGAAGTCTGTTGACATGGGATTTGGGTTTTTGTGCGTTTTATGCGAAATTGATGTTTATTCGTGCTCAACATGAGATTTTATGAGTTTTAGTGTATTACCCATAGTGAATCGTGCATGTTTGAATGTTTTTGATGAAATCTGAGGGCTAGAACGTCTGGTCTGAGGTCAGACCGTCTAGGGCTGCGGGAGAAACGCGAAGTCCAGAGGTTGAAGACGAAGTCTGGACCGTCCGTTCTGGACAGTCTAGACCGTCCGTTCTGGATACATTGGACCGTCCAGTCTGTAGCACGCGGACCGTCCAGTCTGAACCGACTACACCGATCGGTCTGGACAAAAAAAAAAGAGTAACGGAACGCTGAAAATAAATTTAGCGAGAAAGGAAAAAACTAAACTAGGTGGGCTTAATATCAACCCGACTCAATATAGTGAAAAAGTGAAAAATGAAAAATAAACCGAAAATACGGGTCAGACAGGACCCCACGTAGTTTGAACCCAAAATGGATAATAGGTAAGCCTAAAAACCACGGAATGAACCGAACTGGTTATCCGGATGTACCGGGACCAGATAGGTCAAACTGGAGGTACAATTCGGTAATTTAACTGGAAAGGCTCAAAGAAAATATATACAAATGAATTTAAAAGATTACTCAAGCGGAAATGCATGTATAGTAAATAAACTATATAAATGCGTGTGACTGGGGTAGTTGGCATGACGTTAACGTTAATTCGAAAGGGTCGGATTAATGTTTAGCGCGTGATTGTAGAAACGGATGTTTGTGATTGATTGCACGATGATTGCGAGATTGTGTCCCATCCATGGGTCATCCGATCCGGGTCGGATGTTACCCATATGGGATATGATTGTCAATGTGGCGATGACATAATCGCGCCAACGTCCGAACGATAGGACGGTGGGCACCCCCATGACTTGCGTAGATAGCCGATTGTATTCGGTACTATTGCGTGACGAGGAAAATACGCTTCTTGGTAACCGCGCGAACGTTTTCGCTAGCGACGGAGCGGATTCCAGGATATGATTATCCTGAGGATGAAGAATTACACATACTTGAGATTCGGGTAGATTGGGGTCTCCCGAGGAGGTGGTACGGACTTACTCTGCCAGGTTTGGGCACGAACCTGACAAGTATTTCCGCGGTGGATGGTCGACGAGGGGGAGTTGCAGCGATTGGCTCTCCCGTTATAGTCGATGGCGTCGGTTGTAGCCGACGTCTGGTGAACTCCAGTATTGAGAGGTGACATCAATATCGGAGCGAGGTGACACGCCTAGTATCGAGAGGTGACATCGATGCTAGGGTAGGGTGATGTGTTCGGGTGGAGAAAAATATATTTATGCAGGGTCCGAGTGATTGCGGAGTAGATAGATGGATTCCGATGAGAGAGGTGGTTGTGCTATACACATGGAGAGTATATTACCTACGCATGGTTCGTGTAGAGACGATTTGACGGACTATGTCCTACGACTTGTCGTATGGACTTGATTGTGATTGCTGACATGATTATCGTGATTCCATGTTTCCATTTCTGTTTATTAGAGTATTAGTGTGTGTATATATATATGTGTGTGTGTGTGTGTGTTGTTTTTCCTGATTCCATGAGAATAGAACTCCGGGTTACGCCCGAGTTCACTCTCTAAGCAAGTAGCTTAGGACGTTGTTACGTAATGTTTCAGGTCGTGAGCAGCAGTAATCGCGGAGCGGACATCGGAAACCAGGGTGACCTATCGGCTGATCATGTATAATTATGTATTTATGATACGCTTATGCTTTTGGGAAAACGGTTTTATATTATATAGGTGGTAGACTTTTAAGGTTTGTAATAATGAATTCGCTACCACTCGTTATGTATAATTATCTCTAGAATAATGTATCATATATGTATGAATGAATGTTTTTCCTTCCGCTAACTCTGAAAAGAAAAATTTAAAATTTCTGCGGATTTTTGGAATTGTGTTTTTATTTTAGTTGTCCATGTGACGCAACTCGTATTGCGGGGTACGGGTTTCGGTTGTCACAATTTTGGTATCAGAGCAGTTCCTTCCAAGGGGAAACAATGTGCTCATATTTTCACTGGTATTTGGGAATGGGTAAAAATGATTTTTAAAGATTTTATAAAATCTAAGCATGATCACCAGGTCCCGATACTAAATAAAGTTTCTTGTCCGCAGTAGTTATGCCTCCACGACGTGTTGCACCTACGCAACGACCTGAAGGATCGAGGGCACCTCCGCCGAATAATGACATGGAGGAAATGCGACGTCAGTTCACATTGTTCCAAGGGAATATCTTGCAATTTGTGCGAGGTTGCATGCCAACGCCACCGCCCCCGCCTGCTGCTCCATTTGCGGTAAGGCCAGAGGGAGGTTTGACACCACCACCGATGCCTGCACCTCTGAGGGTTCCAGAGCAAGTTGTAGTGGACTACTTGCCATTCGTCAAGGAACTCCGAGCCTTGGGCACTCCGGAGTTTGAGGGTTCTCTTAGCCCGGAGGCAGCAGAAGACTGGATCATCAAGATCACCCATCATTTCAACTACATCTGGTGCCCGCTGGAGTACCGTACTGAGTTAGCGAGCCATCATCTGGCTGGCGCTACTCGCCACTGGTGCGAGGAAGTCGTACGCGAGGCTCCCGCAGGACACCAATTCTCGTGGGAAGAGTTTCGAACAGAGTTCGAGCAGAAGTACTATCGGAGGCAAGATCAGGGCCACCGTGTTGTGGAATTCCTTCGCCTTGAATAGGGTAACCTGACTGTTCGAGAGCACAAGCGGAATTCAACCGGTTGTTAAAGTATGGAGGTCACCTAGTGCCAACCGAGGAGTACAAGATCCAGAAATTCATTGTTGTGTTACGTCCTTCTCTCAAGAGGAGAATCGAGTGCCATGAGTACCCTACGTTGAGTCGGTACATCAACCAACTTGACAAGGTGGAACGGAGTGAGAAGAAGAAGATGGACACCAAGATACAAGACCGTGGTTCATACAAGAGAGTGTCGATTAACCGTCCCCCGGTGAGGATTGGGCAGACGAGTCAACCCCGCGCCAAGGGAAAGGCTCCAGCGTTTCGCCCCACGACCTCGACCCAACCACTACAGTATAGGAGGCCATGTGTTAAGTGTGGTCGAGACCATACTAGACCTTGCAAAAACACCATGACCTACTACCGTTGCGGTCAATCGGGACATTTTGCTGCTAGATGCACCGCGAACATAGCTCCTCAAGCCAACAACAAGCCACCGCGCCCAACACAGAAGAGATCGGGTATGGCTCCGAGAGTTTATGCTCTCACAGCTGAGGAAGATGCCCAGGAGGAGCCATACACAGTGGAGGAGCCATTTGCTGCAGAGCCGTTGACCACCTACGAGGCCACTGATGAAGATTATATGGAGGAGGCTGACGTTGCCGCTATCACAGGTACCATTAGCATACATGATGTTGCATGCGCCACTTTGTTTGACACAGGAGTGTAGATAAGAGAGTTGTCAATCATGGAGATCAATACGACTACACATTTTATGATGTGTACACCTGCAGGACAGACTCTTCCAGTACAGGGTATTTTGCATTGCATGCCCTTGACTATCTGTGGGAGGATGTTGACTGCAGATCTTATTGTCGTACCTATGCAGGGTTACGACTTAATATTGGGAATGGATTGGTTGTCGAAGCATCAAGCCCGGATTGACTGCCGCCAACGAACTATTTGGTTCACTGAAGAGAGCGGAGGATTTGAGTTCATTGGAAACCGGTCACGAAAAGTGTATCCAATTATATCAGCTCTGAAGGCTAACAGGATGATCGAGAAAGGGAATGAAACCTTCCTGGTTGTAATCACAGCAACCGAAGAAGCAGAAGCAAAGTTGGAAGACACTACTGTAGTTCAGGAATTTCCCGATGTGTTTCCTGATGAACTACCCGGACTACCACCAGAACGGGAGGTAGATTTCTCCATTGAGGTTGTGCCAGGAACGGAGCCAATAACTAAGACTCCTTATCGGATGGCTCCGACTGAGATGGCAAAATTGAAAAAGCAGTTCAACGAACTAATGGAGACAGGATTTATCCGACCAAGTGTATCACCATGGGGAGTGCCGGTGTTATATGTGAAGAAGAAGGATGGTAGTATGCGACTCTGCATTGACTACCGAGGTCTTAACCAAGTGACCATCAAGAATCGATACCCCTTGCCGAGAATTGATGAGTTGCTTGACCAGTTGCAAGGAGCGAAGTGGTTTTTCAAGATCGACTTACGTTCTGGGTATTATCAGATCCGAGTAAAGGCTGGGGATATTCAGAAGACTACCTTTCGAACGCGATACGGTCGAGTTTGTAGTCATGCCATATGGGTTGACGAATGCTCCAACGGTCTTCATGCAATTAATGCACCGCGTGTTCATGGAGTATCTTGACGAATTTGTCATAATCTTCATCACGATCTCTTGATATATTCACCGGACCAGCATACTCATAAAGAACACTTGCGAAAGATCTTATGGCGATTGCGAGATAATCAGTTACACGTTAAATTCAGCAAGTGTGGTTTTTGGTTGCAAGAAATCGGATTCCTTGGTCACGTCGTTTCAGCACAAGGTATCCAGGTTGATCCGGCAAAGATCGATGCAGTAATGGATTGGAAGACGCCCACCAATGCGACTGAAATTCAAAGTTTCTTGGGTTTAGCAGGCTATTACCGTCGTTTCATTGAGGGGTTCGCTAAACTGGCAAAGACGATGACGAAACTGATGGGAAAGAATGTACACTTCGAATGGACAGAGGATTGTGAGATGAGTTTCATGGAACTCAAGAAGAGGTTGACGACTGCACCTATTTTGGTGTTACCGCGTCCAGGTATTCCGTATGACGTGTATACAGATGCGTCAAGGCAAGGATTAGGTTGTGTTTTAATGCAAGAATGACACGTGATAGCATATGCATCCAGACAGTTGAAAAGACACAAGGAGAACTACCCGACTCATGATCTGGAGCTAGCCGCGATAATCAACGCTCTGAAAATTTGGAGATCTTATCTTTACAGCGAGAAGGTTAAACTCAACACCGATCATAAGAGTTTAACCCATGTCATATCGCAGAAATATTGAACCTCCGACAAAGACGATGACTAGAACTGATGGCCGATTATGACTTGGAAATTGCTTACCATCCGGGTAAAGCAAATGTCTTAGCTAATGCATTGAGTCGGAAGCAGATATTGTTCGCTATCAAAGTATTGTCCTCATCACAGGAGAATATAGCAGAGTTGTCGGCTATATTGGGTCATTTGACGATTGCAGAGGATGAACCGCTTCCTGATATGAGAACACGAGTAATTTCAGACCAGCGCAGTGAGCCAGAACTCGTGAAGTACATACAGGGGATTGAGCGATATCGTGAAAAAGGGTATCAGTTGGATGACGCACAGGCATTGAGACTGCATAACTGGCTTTGTGTACCGGATAACGGTGAGCTGAGAAAAAAAATCTTGCAAGAAGCTCATCAATTCAAATTAGCGATTCATCCAGGAGCTAGCAAGATGTATCGAGGCTTACGACAGTGGTATACGTGGCCCGACATCAAGAAGGACGTCACAGATTTTGTTGCGCGATGTCTGACGTGTCAGCAAGTGAAGGCTGAACGACAAATGCCTGGAGGAAAGCTGCAACCATTAGAGATTCCGGAGTGGAAATGGGACTCTATAACAATGGATTTTGTAGTTGGATTGCCAACCACTCCGACGAAGAAGAATGCAATTTGGGTGGTTGTGCACCGATTAACCAAATCGGCACATTTCATACCGATCCGACAAGAGTAAACAGTGGAGAGATTGGCACAGATCTATATGGATGAGATCGTTCGATTACATGGAGTGCCGAGTGAGATTATCTCTGACAGAGATCCTCGATTTATTTCAAGACTGTGGAATGCTATACAGGATGCATTGGGAACGAAGTTGAAGATGAGTACGGCATATCACCCACAGACGGATGAACAGTCGGAACAGACTATCCAAATGTTCGAAGATATGTTGAGAGCGTGTATACTGGATTGAGGAATTCCGTGGGACCGACACCTGATGTTGTGCGAATTTGCGTACAACAATAGTTTTCATGCTAGTATCGGTATGCCACCTTATGAGGCAATGTATGGGCAGCCTTGTAAGACACCACTTTGTTGGACAGAAATTGGAGAACGACGAAATTTTGGGCCTAAAATTGTGGAGGAGACAACTGAGGTTATCAGAAATATCAAAGTTAACCTGAAAGTCGCACAAAATCGTCAGAAGTCTTATGCAGATAAAAGGAGGTGGGATTTCCAACTAGAAGTGGGCGATCAAGTATTCCTTCGAGTACAGGCGATTCGAGGACATGCAAGGTTCGGAAAAATGGGGAAGCTCAAGCCTTGTTATATTGGACCGTATCCATTATTTGGAAAGCTGGGAGCAGTGGTGTATCGAGTGGAGTTATCGGCGGATCTCGGCAATATACATGATGTATTCCACGTGTCCATGTTACGGAAATACGTGACAGATCCATCCCATATTTTACGACCGCAAGAGATTGAGGTTACCCTCAACGCTCACTTTCGTGATGAGCCGTTGCAGATCATCGACCATAAGACTAAGCGACTACGGTATAAGGAGATCCCCTTAGTCAAAGTCTTATGGCGGAGCCAAGGAATCTCCGACATGACTTAAGAACCGGAGAAGGAGATGCGCGGCATTACCCCCATCTATTTGGTACGTCACTTTCAACTTAAATTCGTTCGAATTCGAGGACGAATTCACTTTAAGGGGGTAGATTGTAACAACCTAGTTTTCAAAAAAAAAAATCTTTGGACCGTCCGGTCCAGAGATCCCAGACTGAACGGACACGACCAGACAGGAAGGTCCAGAACGGATGGACCAGGCAGTCCAGAACGGACGGACCGAACTGTCGGCAGCAATGTTGCGAGATTTTCGTCCGGATCTAACCTAAAAGCGACCGATACCCACCAATCTTCGACTAAAATCCGGATTTTTCAACTCCTGGGCCAAACTCTATCCATATTTGTCGAATCCGAGCCTTCTTAACCCCTCTCCTCATTCAGTTCTTCATCATCTCTCTAACACTCACCCTCTCTGCAAATCCGAAAAATTTCATCCTAAATCCGAGAATTTAATGCCTCAAATTGGTTTCCACAGAGTAAGAGGAGCATCACCAAGCTTCCCATTCATCACCCAACGCACGAGGTTAACCCGAGGTGAGTGAATTCAAGTTTAATTCGGAAGTCGGTTGACATTGGGTTTGGGTTTTTGTGCGTTTTGTGCGAAATTGATGCTTGATTCGTGCTCAATATGAGATTTTATGAATTTTAATGTATTACCCATAGTGAATCATGCATGTTTGAGTGTTTTTGATGAAATCCGAGGACTAGAACGTCTGGTCTGAGGTCAGACCGTCTGGTCTATGGGTGGGGGAGAAAACGCGAAGTCCAGAGGTTGAAGACGAAGTCTGGACCGTCCATGCTGGAATAATGTATCATATATGTATGAATGAATGTTTTTCCTTCCGCTAACTCTGAAAAGAAAAATTTTAAATTTCCGCGGATTTTTGGAATTGTGTTTTTATTTTAGTTGTTCATGTGACGCACTCGTATTGCGGGGTACGGATTTCGGGTGTCACAATTTCACACGGTTTTTTACATATTCTTAGGTATATTAGAGTCATCTCTAAGTCCTTGGGACTGGGTTGTGACCATTTCAGGAACTCGAGGAGATACCGATGGACTTCGAGACGAAATGGAGAAGTCATGAGCAAAATTTTCCAGACAGAACACAAACCCGACGGACCAGGAAGCAGTCCGTCCGGACTGAACCTGTTGGGCCCGATGGACCAAAAAGCAACTCGTCCGGACTGAACCCGTTGGACCCAACGGACCAGAAAGCAGCCCGTGCGAACTGAACCCACTGGACCAGATAAACCAAGACATAGTCCGTTCGGACCGAAGTTGCTGGACCCGATGGAGTAGGAACTAGTTCCTTCGGACTGTAGTGCAGACTTCGTCAAAGCTACGCCATTTTGAGAAAATTTCCCTAGTTTTAGAGGAGGAAAGAGACCAAAAACTCACAGACTTGAAAGGGGCCGAAAAAGTTAGAAGAGAAAAGGAGAGCTCTTAGAGGAGAAAGAAGGAGGAGACTCCATTAAAGATTGAAGATCTCTTGAGCATCTGTGACTCCAGCACCTACTGATTCGATCAGCTTCTATTTGAGAAAACGAGAAAGAAACAAACACGAACACACAAGAATTTTACGAGTTCGGATCAGTGTGATCCTACGTCTCGGCCGAGAGAGTCTCGACAATCCACTATGATTCGTGTTTACAGAAACTTGAGAAGCATCGCACACAAGAACCAGCGAGCTTTCTCAGAGCTTTTACAGGAGAACAATGAAAAGTGAAGTACTGCCATTGAAGATTCTCGAAACTCAGTTAAAAGACCCAAACCTTCATAACAATCTGAGAAACTGAAATCCCTATATTACCCTTCAACCCAAAACTTCCTCATTTTACTCCGAACCGGTTTCCTGATTAACCAGGCTTCTATTTCTCAAATCTGGGATTGACATCTTCAATAACCAAATCAGACCAAATGGGTTTCTACAACTTTTCGAGACCCAATTTGTTCTGAGGCACCAATTCACAACAAACTCCACCTTGGGGCCTGCAGAACTAATCGAACCTTGTGTGGATTGCCTATTGATCTCTCTCGTTTTATTTCACTTAAGTACTGGTGATTTTCAGCAAGTTCAGTAAGTGTCTGAACTTACCTACAGGCAGTGCTTTCGTCAACATGTCTGCCAGATTGTCCTCTGTCCGGACCTTCAGCACTCTCACCTTGTTTTCTATCACGACGTCTCGTAGGAAGTGTAGTCGAACGTCGATGTGCTTTGTGCGTTCATGATGCACATTATTCTTAGCTAAACATATCGCACTTTGCGAATCGCAATGTATGTCAACTGAATCTTGCTGAATTCCCAATTCATTTACCAAGCCCTTTAACCATAAGGCTTCTTTGAATGCTTCTGCTAATGCCATATATTCTGATTCAGTCGTTGATAAGGCAACAATGTGTTGAAGTCCCGATCTCCAGCTGATGACGTTCCCTCCGATGGTGAAGACATAGCCAGTGACTGAACGACGTTTGTCCAAATCTGTAGCGTAATCTGCATCACAATAACCTTCAACCAGGAATTTATTTTCACGAGTATATTTCAACCTCAGGCCCAAACTTCCTTTTATGTACCGCATAATCCATTTAACCGCCAACCAGTGCTCATTTCCAGGTTTGCTCATAAATCGGCTGACTAATCCGACGCTGTAAGCTAAATCTGGACGTGTCCCGATCATGGCGTACATAAGACTTCCGACTGCATTCAAGTACGGTGTAGAGTCCAAGTTCAAAGCCTCCTCGTTATGTTCCACGCTTTTGAGCTTAAAGTGAGAGCCCATAGCTGTATTTACTGTCTTTGCATCTGACATACCAAACGTATTTAACACCTGATGCAAATACTCTGCCTGTGACAATGTTAGAATCCCCTTATGTCTGTCCCGACTAATATCCATACCTAAAATCCGTCGAGCATCTCTCAAGTCTTTCATCTCAAACTGTGTGTTTAGCAGATTCTTCAGCCTTTGTATCTCTGATCTGTCCTCCGACTCTACCAGCATATCATCGACATATATAAGCAAATATATGAATGATCCTTTCTGATTTTTCTTGAAGTAGACGCATTGATCGAATTTGCTCCGCTGAAATCCTTGTTCTATCATGAATGTATCGAACTTGATATTCCATTGCCGTGGAGACTGATTTAGACCATATAATGATTTCTTCAAGAAACAGACTTTTCCCTCTTTGCCTTTGACGCTAAAACCTTCAGGTTGCTGCATATGAATCTCCTCTTCTAAGTCCCCATGTAGAAATGTCGTTTTCACGTCAAGTTGTTGTAATTCCAGATTCTGAAACACACAAATAGCAAGAAGAATTCTGATCGAGACATGCTTCACTACTGGTGAATATATCTCATGGTAATCTATTCCTTCTATTTGTGAGTATCCCTTGGCCACAAGTCTGGCCTTGTATCTTGGTTTCTCGACTCCAGGAATTCCTTGTTTCTTCTTAAACACCCATTTTGAACCTATGATTCTTTGGTTCTGAGGTCTGTTAACCAAGATCCAGGTTTTGTTGTCCCTTAAAGATTTCATTTCCTCTTCCATGGCTTGAAGCCAGAGACTCTTTTCCTTAGACTGCATTGCCTGCAAATAGGTTTTGGGTTCGTCTAGCTCAATCTCCTTAGCAACTGCGTAAGCAAAGCCTGCTATGCCTTCTTCTCTATACCTCTTGGGAGGATTTATAACTCGTCTTTTTCTGTCACGAGCTAACTGGTAGTTTGTCAAATCCTGATGTGATTGTTCCCCCGCCGTCTGGTCAGTGATGTTTTGTTCTTCCAAAACTATGTGCTCTTGCTCATCCTGGTTATCATTTTCAGCTTCTTCATTTTCTGTTTCTGAGTCTTCAATCTGCAGATTTCTCGAGGCTCCACCTAAAGACTGTAGTCTTCCTCCTTGTTCTGCCCTATTAGACTCCCTTGTCTGGTTTTCGAACTCAAAACTAGCCATTTCCCTGATCCTTTCTAAGGGTGCACTGTCGTTTTCTTCCTTTCTTTTAATATCTTTATACACCCATTCCTCCTTGAAGATGACATCTCTGCTAATCTGAAGTTTCTGTTCTTCCAATAACCAAACTCTGAACCCCTTAACACCTTGAGGGTAGCCCACAAACACTGCTCTCTTGGCTCTTGGGAAAAGTTTTCCCTGACTCGAGTGGACACATACCAATGCTCCAAAACGTTTCAGGTTTTCAAGCGAAACTTTTCTGTCATACCACATTTCTTCTGGTGTCTTAAACTCTATGGCTCTGGATGGTGATTTATTTATGAGATAAGCAGCTGTTGATGTTGCCTCTGCCCAAAATTCTTGACCTAAACCTGAATCGCTTAGCATACTTCTCACCTTGTTCATGAGAGTCTTGTTCATTCTTTCCGCGACACCATTCTGTTGCGGTGTATATGTACACGTCCTGTGCCTTGCTATTCCATGTTCTTTACAAAATTTATCAAATTTCTGATTGCAGAATTCGAGCTCATTATCAGTCCGTAAGTGCTTGATCCTTTTTTCTGACTGATTCTCGACCAATGTCTTCCATTATGCGAACTTCATAAATGCTTCGTCCTTAGTCTTTAGTGGATAAATCCATACTCGTCGAGAATAGTCGTCGATGAAGGAAACGAAGTACTGAGCTCCACCCAAAGAGTGGGGTACTGATGAGGAGCCCCATATGTCGGAATGAACATATTCCAGAACTTGCTCTGAAACATGTCTTCCTTTAGGAAAACTTAACTTCTGAGTTTTGCCGAAAATACAGTCTTCACAGAAGTCTATATTGCTTATTTTGTTGATGTCGAGTGCCCCTTGTTTAACCAAGATTTCCAGACCTTGGTTACTGATATGACCCAGCCGTCTGTGCCAAATCAAAGTTTCGTCTCCTTTTTCAGCGACTTGTCCTTCTGCAACCAGTGTTACTCCATCAAGAACATATAACCCCCTTTGTAGATATCCCATCAGAATCGGATTCTTGCCTCTATATACCTTGAGCTTTCCTTCGTGTGAGTTAAAACTGAGTCCTTGTTTATCTAGAGCTCCAAGTGAGATTAAATTCCTTTTCAAATCTGGTATATACCTAACTTTACTCAGAATCTTTATCGATCCATCACCCAACTTCAGCTTTATCTCACCTATTCCTCTAATCTGACAAGTTCCACTGTTACCCATCATCACCATACCTCCATCTGATTCCTGCAAGCAGTTAAACTATTCTTTCTGAGGCGACATGTGAAACGTGCAACCAGAATCGAGAATCCACTGATCAGAGGGATCCTGATCTGTAACAGCCAGAACCTCAGGCTCGAGATCATTTCCTGATACTGCAGCAGCTTCTCCTGATCCTTTATTTTGTTTTTTAAAAAATCTTTTTCGGGTTCTGCACTCCTTCTTGAAATGTCCTTCTTTACCACAAAACCAACATCCTTTTTCATACTTCTCGGGTTTATCAGATTTTTCGGATTTCTCCGTTGGTTTTATTTTTCCCTTTTTCCACTTTTGTTTCTTCTGGTTCCTTTTGTCACTCTTTCTGAAATCCTTGTTCTATCATGAATGTATCGAACTTGATATTCCATTGCCGTGGAGACTGATTTAGACCATATAATGATTTCTTCAAGAAACAGACTTTTCCCTCTTTGCCTTTGACGCTAAAACCTTCAGGTTGCTGCATATGAATCTCCTCTTCTAAGTCCCCATGTAGACTCTTTCCTTTAACCAGAAGCCCTTCTCCCATGTTTGTCTTGCTTTTTGCATTATATTCCAATTCCTTAGAGTATATTGCAGATGTCACCTCTTCGAAGGTAATCGAGTCTCTTCTTGAAAACTTCAAAGTGTCCCTGAAATTCTCATATTTGTCAGGTAAAGAATTTAGTAAGTGCATTACCTGATCTTCCTCTGGTATTTCCACTTGTAGATCACTAAGATCCGAGATGAGTTTTCTAAAGGTGTCGATGTTATCTTCCATTGATTTGCCATCCTCCATCTTGAACATACTGAACTTTTGCTTCAGGTACATCCGATTTGGCATTGATCTGTTCATGTACTCTTTTCCGAGAACCTTCCAGATATCCTCAGCTAGTTGCTCGTTCTTCACCTTCCTCATAACCTGATCAGACAAATACAAAAGAATCAGGTTACGTACCTTTCGACTTTTCTCCTGCCGAGACCTTTGAGCCGATGTTGCTTCATCTTTATCCTCTCCTTTGACCTTTTCCTTTGATGCTTCAGACTTGACCTCCATGCTTTCTGTTTGCTTACGTTCTTGAAGAACATATCCTTCTTTCAGCACTTCGTTTAATCCGAGCATCTCCAAGCTTGCTAGGACTTTCTCTTTCCAAAGAGAGAAATCCCCCTTTCCATCATACTTCTCAACGTCGAGCTTGATCACCATTGGTGTTGACGCCATTTTCTTCCTTGACTTTGAGTCCCGAAGTCTTGATTAACCACCAAACTTCAAATTCTTCCAAGATCTTGCAGATTTCGTCGAACTTGCAAGAATCTTCCCGGATGAATTTTAGATTCAGATTTACCTCTTGAATCCAATTGACGGAAGAATCTTTACCCAGCCTTCGACCATGCTCTGATACCACTTGTGCTTCCAGCACCTACTGATTCGATCAGCTTCTATTTGAGAAAACGAGAAAGAAACAAACACGAACACACAAGAATTTTACGAGTTCGGATCAGTGTGATCCTACGTCTCGGCCGAGAGAGTCTCGACAATCCACTATGATTCGTGTTTACAGAAACTTGAGAAGCATCGCACACAAGAACCAGCAAGCTTTCTCAGAGCTTTTACAGGAGAAGAATGAAAAGTGAAGTACCGCCATTGAAGATTCTCGAAGCTCAGTTAAAAGACCCAAACCTTCATAACAATCTGAGAAACTGAAATCCCTATATTACCCTTCAACCCAAAACTTCGTCGTTTCACTCCGAACCGGTTTCCTGATTAATCGGGCTTCTATTTCTCAAATCTGGGATTGACATCTTCAATAACCAAATCAGACCAAATGGGTTTCTATAACTTTTCGAGACCCAATTTGTTCTGAGGCACCAATTCACAACAACATCTTTCTACTCTCTCTTATGATTTCCACCTTTTGTCATTGTTTTGTTTTGAGTTTAAATATGGTTAGTGAGTAGTTAGCTAGTTGTGGGATGAGGGATTACCTCTCATGTAAGGATACTTGTATTCACCTTTGGACCCATGATTATGTTTGTTTATACTTTCAAACTCTTGCAATGAATGAAATTTGTGTTTCATGCTTATCTTTCTCTTCTCCCTCTTGATTGAATTTCTTAGAAAACTTAGTGTTCATTATTTTGGTGAGGTCTTTGTTTGAGTTTGGTTGCTAGAGATTTGTGAAAACCTTGTGGGTAGATCTTGGAGTTAGGATTTGCATGGAAACATGGTGTCTTGACCCATTAGCTCATTCATTCAATGGGTTGTGGTTAGATGCGAAGAAATTCGATTCAACTTAACCTAGGATTATGACAATGGTGTTTAGTGCATTCGAGATTTTTCTAAACCGCGAAAGTGGATAGAGTGGTCTCTTGGATAGTGGGTATTCGACTCGAAAGAGTCAAACCCGACTTTAGCCTTTGAATCCCAAATTTTAGAACAAAATGTTTAGTCCATTATCCTTTACGGCATCCTTGCATGATTGATGACTCTCGAATCTCATAACATTCCCATTTGATTGTCTTTCCACACTTTTTGGTTATTTGATTTCCCTTATTGCATTTAGTTATCCATAAATCCAAAAACCACAAAACCAATTTCCATCTTTATTTTTGCCTTTTTCCTAGTTTCGATTGATTCCTAATTTAATCGCATAAGTCCTTGGGTATATTTGCGGATTCGTTGTGTGTCGGGTTACAAATTTAAAGCTCGTCAAGCAAGTGATCAATTGTAAATAAATATAGTATATAGTTTATAAAATATGATTTATTTGTATAATTTCTAAGTTCTTTCATAAGTACCAAATAACCCCAAATTTAAAAAAAAACATTTTCAAATAATTATTTAGTTATAAATGGTTTTAATTTGGCGCATTACGTGGCACCAGATTTTATTTTATTTTTTTAACCAGCAATCAATTAGACTTGAAACGTAACGTGGTACCAGATACACAATTCAATTTTCGTTCAATATATTTAATTGTTTTTTTCATTACAAATTAATCGATTAATGCTTTCTAGTCAAATATTGTATAATAAATTCAATGCATAAGATGGCGTGATACTATATCTGCTGTTCAACGAAAACATTTGATACAACGGTAATCTTCATTGGCTCGTTTCCATACCTGAATCATAATAATCATAATAATAATAATAATGATGATGATGATGATGATGATGATGGAAAATTCTAAAAATATTTACACTTATCAATAACTGTTATAAAGTTTAGGTTTATTTATAATTTAATAATTAAATTGAGGTTTTAGTTGATAAAAAATAAAATTTAGATTTTATTTTATAAAAATTGATAAGTTAAGGTATTTTTTTGGGATTTTTTTCTAATAATAATAATAAATGGAATATTTGCATGTTGCATAAAGACAAGCATTAAAAAACATCATTTTATTTATAGTAGGGAGACCGTGGGTGCCCACCAACACCAAGCTTTGTTAAATCAATCGAATACAAGTCAACATAGATAATTCTGTCGATTTATTTAATTCTTCAGAAAATATATGAAATATAACGCATGGGTGCGTACTTGCGTACATTTATATGTCTATAACGTACATGTAACGATGTTCTGTCTGACGGTTCCTAAGATTACGACCAGGAATGTTAGTTGAATGGACAAATCTAAGCCTCTATTTAACAAAAAATATTACCAAGATATGTAATTGTGAGTATAAATACATAGTTTATATTATCCAGTATTATTGTATATGAATTTATATTTTGTGGTATCCTTTTAAATAAATATAGAATTAAATGTTTGTACTTCAACGGAATTAAAATTACAATACTCAAAAAATGAAATTGTAAATTATATAAATAGTGTTATTAATTTTCGGTTTTTCTCTGTTTTCGTATATACCTATAAATATGATTTACGATACAAGAAAGTTTAAACCTCAATAATTATCTGAAAAAATATATATTATATCAGTTTTTTTACGATTAAATTTTTACCTTTAAAACTAGCTTAACCAGGCCCACTATCAAAACCCAACTCCTTTTTTTTTTTTACCAGGCCGTCTTTTCTTATGAAAAATCAATATAATAGATAATATGATTTTATAAATTTCCCATAACCCCTAACTTTATTTATAGAATAACATGTGAATTACACTGGACCAATGAAGCGATCTTCACTATGTTTGGTGTGTATTATATATATATAGATATATATATATTCAGCTCGTACATTGTTTTTATTCGTCAATTTATATGATTATAATATATATATATATATATATATATAGAAGGAGTTCTACTCAGTACTTTAAATGTCTCAGATTCTTTTTAAAAAAAAGTTTCTACTATTTTTTCAGATTATATTATAGTATTGATCTGGACGATTTTTAAAGACAAGTTAAACCACATATTTGAATATCATTTTAATATATTTTTACATTTACCTTTTATCCCAAAAAAAAATCATTTTAATATTTTCCAAAAAAATCATTTTATAAAAAACATTAAAAATGGAAAAGAGTTAAAATGGACACCGCCCATTTATATTTTATTTTTCTCCAATCGAATACATCCATGTTTAACGAGTCATCACAATGATTAATGCAATTATAGCATTTAATTTCCTATTAGATTTCATAAATGCGATTCAATCTGTCGGTGGATAATTCGTCAGAAAAAAGAAATCAGCGATGGCAGTTACCCTAAAAGGGTGAGATGATCATATCGAGCTTAAGATGAAAATAACCAAAAATAGTAACAAAAATTAATAACTAGCATGCATATACATACTTTTAGCTTATCTAATGTTCTCTTATGGAAGACCATACGAGCCATCATCATTTTTAGTAGGCTTTAAAATAGGGGTGGACGTTTCGATACATCGCTCTGGGTTCGGTTTTGAAATCGTTCGGTTCAATTCTTTCGATTTTATAAAAATATGTACTTATTTCGATTCGAGTTTGATTTTTGTTAAGAAAATTTTAAAAAAAAATCTTTTTTTTTTTATTTTTAAAATTTTGATTCAGTTTTGAAAATTTTCGATTTTTATAAAAAATTACCATTCAGAAATTTTGAACGATTCGATTTGGAAAAAACACCATATTTTTCAGTTTGGTATGGTTCAATTGCGAAGAACTGTACCGAACCGTCCACCCTTAGTTTACACTATCTACCTCACATATTGTTTTGGAATATAATATTGAAAGTTGTAAAAATATTAGTTTGCCTGAATTTATTTGTTTTGGATTTGGTTGTGATATTAGGAGTTCTATTATAAAATTATGTTATATATTTAAATTTAAATTTATTCTATAATCAACAGTAACAAAAATATTGATTTACAATTGTAGATAAAGCTATAAGGTAAAGTTAAAAGATTTGAACAAAACAAACTGTACTTCCATGCAATATGTCATGGTTTCATGACTATAATGCATATTTTAAAGTTATGAGATTTTAGGTGTGATTTATTATATATTTAGATTGTTTTTTTATACATTTGTTGACCATTAATATATATATATATATATATATATATATTCTCCCTCTCTCCCTCTCTCTCTCTATATATATATATATATGTATATGATGTAATAGTATTGTTTAATTTAAGTTGAAAACGGAACAAAGCCCAATCATTTAAAATTCCAATGAAAAACTTCTCTCTCTCGGTCGAGTGTCAACCACAAGTCTTGAAGAAGCGAAAAGGTCAACCACACACAAAGCGATGGATTGAAATTATTAGTTTGGAAAGATTGTTCGTTGGCAAAAAAAAACAATAACAATGTTTCTCTATAAGACAACGCACTCCCAACTCCCTCTCTCTCCCACTTCACCTTGTCGCATTCCATTCCATTTGTCTTCCCTTTGATCTCTCTCTCTCTCTCTCTCTCTCTCTCTCTCTCTCTCTCCCTAGTTTACATTCACATACATATATATATATATAATTACATTACACAAAATATATATACATATATAATGGATAACACTAATCAACAACGACGCCGTCGTCTCAAGCAGCCCAAATCCACCTTCCACGAATCCGAAGGTGTAACTCTCTCTCTTCCTTCCTTCGTTTCATTTTACCTTTCTTGGGTTTTAATTATTTGATTTTTTTTCCCTATTTTATATGTTGATTTTCCGACAAAAAAAAGTAGGTCGCAATTCTCATTTTTTGCTTTTGGATTTGGCAATGAACAGAAGTGAGTAGCCGTGAATGGGAGTTTATCAGTATGTCCGAGCAAGAGGAAGATCTCATCTACCGAATGTACAGACTCGTCGGCGACAGGTACTTTTGTTTTAGCCATAAATACGTACGTACGTACGTGTACGTACGTACATGTGTACGGCGTATTTATTATGGCGTAAGTAAAGGAATTAGGGATTAAAAACGAGAAATCGCAGGTGGGATTTGATAGCGGGGAGGATCCCAGGAAGGCAGGCAGAGGAGATAGAGAGGTATTGGATCATGAGAAACAGCGAAGGCTTTGCCGAGAGACGAAGGCAACAACGCTTGAAGAAGAAATCCTCCCGAGGCCATGCCTCTTCTTCTCGTCCTTGACATTTATTTAATTATTATTCATAAAAATGAGTTATAGTTCTATCTTCATGAAGATAGAACCGGTTCCCTTTTTTTTTTTTTTTGTATTTAGAGGTGAATTGAATCGGTTAATGATTCGAATTTTGTCCCTTTTTTCCGTTTGTTTTTATTGGGTTTGCAGAAGATAGGGATAGGACCACGCAAAAGAGTATATTTAAATCAAAGCCGAACCTAGATCGAACCGCAATGCGTTGGTCCAATTCGGTTCTATTTCGGTTCGGTTTAAACATTTTACGTACGATGTGTTTCGGATCGATTTTAATTAATGGGTTTTTTCCTATTTGTATCATTAGATCAAACTTCAATGTATTTAAGCTATTAGGAAGTCAATGAATTGGGTAAGTGAATAAAATTAAAAGACACCATAAATTTGCAAATTCAACACATCGTATTATTTGACAAATCCAATAGGAGAAGTAAAACTTAGAAATTTCAAAATATAACCAAATTGCAGTGTATTGGTAGAATATTTAACTGCATTTCTAGAATAGAATTATAAAATCGAAATGCCAGCCTGTTTTTGTATGGATGACATTTTCTCATCTTGAATCCATACACGAATGATTTTTAAAAATATAATTTAAAACAATGAAATTGATAGAAGCATAATGTTTTCAATATTCAAAGCTTGTCAAAAAAGAATTACGCGTTTAAAAATTTATGAAAAAACTACATGCAGACAAAAAATGCAGAACTGAGACAGTCTCAGCAAAAAAACCAACAATTCCGCGAAACAAAAATCCCCTTATGCTCATAAACAGAGCAGATAACGGTTACTTGACACTCACGTAACCCTTCCTCTCTTTGCCTTTTCTCCCCCTAAACCCTAATGTCCTACGAACCTTATCCACAACAAAAAGAGTTGCCAAAAGCTTATTGCGTTTCTGGGTTTTCTCCAGAGTCATGTGATTAGTAAGCGTGTGTTAAGTTTCGTGAACTCGAAACTTCTTACTGTGTTCTGAATCTACTCGGTCGATCATGTCTTCAGAAACTCAACTCGTGTGCCCGGAGGAAGACGCGTACTGGCGATGTAGAACGTACTTCACCACCTCGTAGAAAGACACGACGATTCCGACCGATGGTCCTACACGCGCCACTCGTGGTCCGATTCCTGTGAACAGTCCCCTCATTCCTCCATCCCTGTCCCCCCAACAAAAGAACCCTTCACCGGTTAGACAAAACCCGATTTTTCCGGGCCGGTTTAGGGACATAGGTAAAGGTGGTATTGGCTGGCTCGTCCAGTGATATGGGTGTTTCACCATTCAATGGATTGAAACTCGCTCAAGCATCTAGGAAATAGTGACAGCATGTTCGAGGGTTATCCGGAAACAGAGGAAACTGGAAGAATCATACCTCCAAACCTCCGCAAGTGTCTGTCGTGTCGTCATTCTCATTGCCCTAGTAGGGTCCTTCTGAAATCATGTAAAAAGAAAATATGATAAGGAACGGAAAGAAGTATCTTCTTAACCAACGTTCTCAAGCAAGTTCCTACTACAGTTAATAGTGTATTATGAACTCAGAAGATGATGACGATGTAGCAAAAGAGAACACACCTCTATCTGTCTTCTTGTTTTTGCAACATCGAGCGGACACGTAGCAGCTGCAGCCATACTTCCAGCTACGAAACTGGCGGAGAAATTTGCACCAAGCACACCAAGAACATTTTCTTCATCCACAAGCCCGAGAAGCCTCTTCCTTATCTGTACAGGAGCAAAGGAGCTGAACTATCATGCATGATTATAGCTATGTATTTATAAACTGGTCTCAAACCGATTGGTTACATTGTTTAATGCTCACAATATGGCAAGAGAACAGGTAATTTGAAGGAACAAGAGCTCACAGGTTCAAGGGTCCCCCAGCAAATTGCGGAGAATGGAACATCACGAGCAAGTTGTGCGCCTAAGCCTCTCCATAGAACACGATACCTTTGCACTGTAACAAGAAGAGAGAAAAATCAGAATGTGGATTTCATTACCGGCTGCAAGTAAAGTTATATCGCGATCCATATGAATTTACCTAAAGTCATGACTGCTAATGAAGCAAGGGTTAATCAGTCATGCTTTAACGCAAATATGCCATCGGAAATACATTAGCATCCAAGAAATTTATCATACAGCTGATTGCCATGCCCGAGGCTGAAGTAAAAGGAAGAATCAACTTACAACTATTTTCATGGTTATTTGTGGCCTTCACTTCAGATACAACACCAATTAGAGTTTTAAAAACACCTGGGGGCTTCACACTAGCTTTTGCTTCTTTAAATGCCTATATAGAAAGTACATCAGGCAAGGTATCATGTGAATAAGGAAGTCAAGAGGAAAAAAAAAACATTTTTTTATGATCAAACACAATCCTCGATTTACAAAAACATACGCAACAACTTACCTGCATTCGCGTCCTTGCAAGTTCAATTGGATAGCACATTGTACAAGCTAGTGACCTTGCCAATGCTCCAGCCATGAGAGGCGTAAATGGAGTGGCAACAGGTGCATGCCGGCCAGCTAATTCTTCCAACCGATTGTGAAACAGATCATAGAAAGGAAGATAAATCCCGACCTGGGCAGAGAACAGAGCATTTCGAGAGTTCAAATCATTAGTTTATCAATAGAATTTCCTGACAAAAAATGCGGGTCAATCGAAACAAGCATGAGTACATACCATAGGTACAGCCAGGGCAAGACCGGCATTAGTCCCTCTCCACAGTCTTCCCAGTCCCTCCTGCACAATTCTCGGGGTTAGGGGGTAGAGAAATCTGAATATGCGAAAGGGCATTCGATATTGTAACTTCTGAGCAATAGCTTGTAGCCTCAAATAGCTCATACTATCCTACCAGCCCAAAAGATTTCTCACAACGTGAAAAACAAAAGTATCCAACTTTCCAACTAGAAACCAATCACAAAAACAGAATACGACAAAACCGAGATCCATTATGAGCTTTGCAGGTTCCTAATAAGATTAACTGCACAAAGATTGCACTACATAAAACTGGGCTCACCTGTCGTATGATCTTGTTGAAGACATCTAGTGTTCCTTTGTACTGGAAACAGTCGGGCGGGCAAATGGATACAGTACCATGAACACCAGCGCGTGAACATGAGGGCGAACACCTCAAATCCTTAAACATCTGAATCCAGGAAAAGTTCACATGTATTAAACAAACCCAGACCAGAACAGTTTGCTGAAAGATCAAATGATCAAAATCGAGTCGACACACAAAAGCCTTTACTTTTAATCAAATCTCAAGCTAAACAGAGAACCAGAGGCTTAAACATATACCATGTTTGGTCCAAACAACGCCATACGACCAATGGCGTTACTAAGAGGGTGAGAGTAAGAAATTCCGGCAGCTTGCGTTTGCAGCCTTGTCTGAAAACACAACATAAACATAATCAGATTCCGACAAATTTTGCCACAAATTCTCGGCAGCCAAACACAAAAAAGGGCCTTCTTCTGAGCAGATAAGAAAAAACAGAGTCACCTTTACAACATCAAGCGGGTTTACAATGACAGCAGACAAAAACGCAGCCCCGGCGGCGGAAAGAACTCTCTCCGTCAACCCTAATCTGTCATCCGACGTATTCTTCTCAAGCTGAGGCCGTGAATGTATACGAGACCGAATAGTATCAAACCCTCTTTCGTCTCTCGTATCGGGCGTCGAATCACCGACGGGAAGATCACTGCGTTCGAAATCCGCCGCCACAGACGATACCGCCATGTCCGAAGCCAACCAAGGAGTTGGCGCGCGCTCCGCTTCAACCATAGCTTATGCGTGTTTGAAAAAAGCCCTAGTTTCTGTCTTCCAGATTGAATCGATCTGGAAAGTTAACGTTGTTCGATCGAATTTATCGCATTGAGAAATTTCACAGAGAATTTCTCATTCTATTTTGGGAAAAAATAAAGAGAGTTTTGATTTTTTTTTTTTTCCTAATTCCTGGGAGAGAAGAGAACATGAAAAATATGTAGTCGTGGCAGAAGGGCAAAAACCACAAGGAACACCGAAGGGATCAGTGGGGAGCTGCACAGGAGAAGAAAACCCTCTCCAAACCGTGTTTGGGCTGTTCGAGTGAATTACCGATTCGATCGAACCAACCGGTTTACTTAACCAATGTCATTGCCAAAGACATTAACCGATATTTGGTCAAGAACCAATAAGAAAACGAGATTGACCGGTACGTTTATGCAATCATGATTCGAACATGCCATTTTTATGTGAAAGGAAATTTAAGATTTGGAAAGTTTTTTTTTTTTTTGTCGTAAACTATTTGGAAAGTTGCGTTGCGTAATCTCTCCTTGACGATACGCAATCTTTACCACTAATGAAGGGTTTATAAATAGATTTTAATAATCGATCTATTATGGTAATATTTCAAAAGCAAATCATATTATCAGATTTTCACTTTTGTTTTTTATTCGTAAAACAGTATCCGTCTGTATTTTACCACGATATTTCCGGTTAAGAAACCGGTACAGTGCGGCGGCTGGAGTCTTGATATTAGGTTAATTAATTAGAAATTAATATATTTTAAAATACAAAAGGAAAATATTTGTGGAGGAGAGGCACGTGTCGCGACGTGGAAACTTGCTGCTTTGCATGCGGTGTGCATGCTTCAACGTGTACCTCCCTTCCACGTGTCAATTTTAATTTTTCAATAATCAAAAAAATATTCGTGCATATCTTCCCTCGTTTTTATTATTTTTAATTTCTAAAACTCTAAATCCTAAACCCTAAAATAAACTTAAAACTATTACGACTACTAATTTTATAAGACTAAAAAATTGAATACTAAAATAATCGAAATCAAATATACCCAATAGACCGTGGACGAATGGTCAAACTTGGATAGAAGGTAACTCCACCTTGAGGTTGGGTGCTTCCGGATCGAAGGTTTACCTAGTCAAATGCGTCCGAAAGGTAACAGTTAGAGGTCCTCCGTTATCAAAAAAAAATTATATCCATTTGAAATAACATATACAAGAGACTCCAAGAACACAATGAATATCCATATTTTAATAGAACTCTTATGATACATACATAATCAGATGATAAAGTAGTCGACTAGATTCTCATATCATATGCTCCTTTGAATAAATCCACACACAATTAAGGCTCTTCGTCGACATGATTGAATTGGAATTGGAGTTTCCGGGGTGAGTTTATGGGCCTTGTACATGTTCCTTGTCGGGTCGGGTCGGATGAGGATCCATTTGCAGGAAGTACATGTATACGTATATGTATACGTATACATATATGTGTATGTGTATGTGTATACGTATACGTATATGTGACAAAACAAAGTGGGAGGGGTTCAGCTGTCCAAATGAGATGATTGGTGGTAAGGGTGAGGGGACACAATGGGAATGCCAAGTGAATGTTTTGCCACACTTTTATCGCCGTTACTTTTTTTTCTTTTCCATCATTGTTATTGTTATTATTATGGTGTTGTATGAGAGGTGGTTTTCGGAATTTTTGGATTTTAAAAACTGAAAAAATCAACAATTAAGTTTTTTAAAATTTGGTTTTCCTAAAAACCCGAAAATCTACTTTAGGGAAAAAATTAACTAAAAACCAAAAGTTACAATTTTTTAGATTTACAAACTTATAAAATTCAAAAGCCAAAAACCAAAAACTAAAAACTAAAAACCAAAAACTAAAAACTAAAGCCAAAAACCCAAAATAAAAGTCACTACCATTCAAAGCCTGAATATTTGTTTTTAAAGACCGTTTCGATCTTTATTTACATGCCGAAATTTATTAATAATCCCTTTTTGTTTTCTTTTTTTTTTTTGTTTAAACGGATTTTTTCCAGCTTTTCTTTTTTGTTTAAACGGTTTTCTTTTTTTCCAGCTTTTCTCACAAAGAAACGGGATCTTTGCTGCGGTACCATGCAAATCATTTTGGAACATGCATCCTTTGACCAACAACACATTCGGCACTCGCGTTATCTTCCTTTACACACGATGATGTCGGAGATTAATATTCATATATGTACATATGTTTATATATATGGGATTATTAACTCGATTTTATATCCATAAACGGAATATCAAACTATGACGATTCATTTCATTGCAATGAAATATCATGCATGCACCTAAAAGTTGTTAAAAATAAATAATTGGAGTGATCTTTCTCAAAAGACTAAACGATTCGATAAATCCGTGTAGGTCCCAACCCGCATTTGGAAAAAGTCAAACACAAAGCTTTGTAGGTGCAAAATGGGTCAACCCTCATTTAGGATTTTCATTCATATTTATTTTCGATTCGGCTATTCAAATTTCAAGAACAACGTGTATCTTCTGCCCCTTTCACATGTCGGCCCCAAAAAGGTTGTTTAGTTGTCTCCAATTTTAGACTTTATGCTCATTTTATATGATATTTGAAATGGGTGCAAAAAATATATATTATAGTTTAAATTCGGATTGAATATCCAAATATCGGAAATAATAACAAAACAATTTATATTTATTAAAAATTATAAATTTACTTTTTGTTTCTCGTAAAAAATTACTATTCTCGGAGGATATAAATGAGGGGTTTGACCAAATGATTGTGATTAAGGCCGATTTGTTTTTTTAAAAAAATGCACAAATATGCAAAAGAAATAAATAATTAACCTTTTACTATTTTTAGCTTTAGGTTTTGCTACTTCTAATTAATTATGACCTTATCTAAAAGATCTTCAGCCGTTGGAAAAACTCCATATTCTCTTCAAGATTGGAAATTAGTTTCTATGTATTTGTGCTTGCTTTGTATGTAAACCATATAAAATATTATCATTGTAAAAGTTATATATATATATATAGAATTGATAAATATTTAATTACATGAAAATCAAATTCAAGATATACATCAATTAATGTATTTTTTAAAAAATAAATTGATTTAATATTAAAAAATCTAAAATAAAAATATTTCAAAATAAAACAATAACAAAAATCACTTGGAATAATAAATATTTTTTAATTGAATCAAACTCAAATGAATAAAATTCAGATATAAAATTTAAAACTACAATGTAAAACAAATATTCGAAGAAAATATATGTTTTAGTCCTACACACCCAACTAAGTTCGTATTAATAGGCAAAAAAAATAAACTCTTCATTTTTCTGTAAAAATCAATTCTATATTAATATGATATTCATTATTCAGAATCCATTTTATGTAAAAATCATATTTTCAAAAATAGATGCCGCGTGTTCGAGCCATCAGATTGCTGACGTAATATGTGACACGTGGCTATCACGGATTGGCTTTGTAAGTTTGTATCATGTGACTGTGCACTAAAAAAGCAGACTCCATACGCAGAACACGTGAGGACGTACCCTTCTTGTCTCACCTATGCGTATGTATATTATGTATTATTATTTTATTACTGAAATAATTAGTAAAATAGTTTTCAATTATTTTGGGCCTTTCTTTTAGTTTATTTTTCCTTTATGGGCCCACTCTCAAGACCCATTAGTAGAAAACGTGATTCTGTGGGCCCATAAACTGAGGAAACGCATGGCTATGGGCATGCCACGTGGCTGGCGGTCTAGCGGATTGATTAGTCAACTAAGACAACATAATCAAAAACATCTACCAAAGTATGAAAATGTACATTTTTTATTTTTCTATTAACTTTCATTTGTATCTATAATTTATTCAACTTTTGGAATCGATACTTAATTTAATCGAATGGTTTTTCCTTTTGACAAATTTCGTTTAACCAAAATTATGAATTTATACAAAATAAAACTTCGTATTTCTTTGTGGTAAAAAAAGAAAAATTAAGAGATGAAAAAATAAAATATTTAAAAATATTTATAATAAAAAATTATTATATACATATATATATATATGTGTGTAGGGGTGGGCGTTTCGGGAAACGCTACGGGTTCGGGACGGAATAAATCGGTTCGGTTCTTTTGGTTTTACAAAAATAGGTACCAATCGGGTTTTTATTGTATTCGGTTCGGTTCGGTTTCGGTATCGGTTCGGCTCGGTTTCGGGTTTTATTAAAAAAATGATAGATTTCCTTTAAAAATATTCAGTTTTTCGGAATTTTTAAAATTCGGTTCGATTCCGGAAAAATTCGGTTCTCTAAAAATGGTACCGTTCAGAAAATAACAGCGGTTTCGGGTCGAAAAAAATACCGTTTTAACGGTTCGGTTCGGTCCGGTTCCGAAGAACCGAACCGAAGCCCAGCCCTATGTGTGTGGGGACCATATGAGGGGAAAAGACAGGCTCAAAGCAGTTGTGATGGCGGCAAACAGCTTGCAATAAGCTGAACAACTTGTCATCCTCCATCAATGCTCTTTGTAACATCTGCAGACACAAATAAAAATGCTTACATACGCGCGCGTGTGTATCTATCTATGTGGGCTTCTGTGAATGTGTGTGTAATGACCGATTATTTAAGACGAAATGTCTTGACATTAGTGTTTAGGGTTTCGTTTCTACTTGGTATATAATCATATAATACATATATAATCGTAATAACTTCGTGTATAAATACACCAAAGATGTCATTTCGACATTTTTACAAAAGTTCAGATCAGTTTTTATTGGATATCATTTTCATGAAATCTTCTGCATTGCATATTCATTATCCAAATATTATTGTATATATTCGAATTGATAATTAATTTATATTAGGTTATACCAAACCAAATGGCATCTAATTTGATTAAAAAAATATAATTTAAGAATTCAATGTAAAATTTTAAATCTAATCACAGCTTATGAATTGGAAATAATTGAAAATTAATTGAAAACGATTTACTTAAAATATTAAATAAATATATGCTTTCTAATAAAAAGATTGGAAACAAAAACAACTGAATTAAAATATAAAAAATTATACAAGAATCTCAACTAGATAGTTTAACAAATACTTCTTAGACAAAACCATCTTTTACATAAGTAGTCTTGATTACACCGACCCAACTAATTACATGTACTTTACCAAAAAAAAAATTAATTACATGTATATATAAAGACAAATATACATATAAATACACACACATATATATATATATATATAATTATGTTAAAAAAATATTGTTGGGAAAATATTACGTGAGATTGGGCAAGTTGGGTTATGTTATGGGGAAGTGTGAGCGCTCTTATTTTCTTTGGTTTTATTCAACCAAAAAAAGGCTGCAAATTAAATGAACGTAATGACAATTACGGCCTCAGCCTCTGCATACCACGATGAATTAAAGCTCTTTAGTTTTTTTGAATATAAAAATATGTATTTTGGAACAAAAACAAACTATAATATAACTATATAAGATTATCAATCATACACCGAATATATATAATATATAGTGAGTTGAACCGGATTAAGCAGTCTCGTATTGTTATAAATTGGAATAGACTATGGGTTTGAATATGTTGAATAACGTTTTTAGAGATTAGATTATCAATATTTTTTGTATAAAAAAATAGGAATGTTGTTTTTATGAATTGGTCGATTTAGAGAAAATAATTCAAATATATATATGATGTGGGTTTGTAGAACGAAATTTAAAGTCGATTGGATTTTGTAAGAAACCTTATAGTATGACAAAAAAAAAATAGGAGCAAACTTCCACGTTCGCTTATGTATATACACATACACGTACACATACATATCAAATTGATAATTTTCCAATTATAAGTACCTACATATGGTATAGAGTGGAAGTGAAGAACTATGGAAACCACTAATCCAAACCATATTATTTTGACAACTAAAAAAGTTAATTTAGAAAAATAAAATTATTATGGTTACAACTTGCATTTGCCTGTATCTCGATACCCAAAAAGGAAAACTTATATATATATATATATATGCATGTAACATAAAATAATTAATTATGATAAAAATAAATAAAACAACCTTGAAAAGCCTCACGTGATGCAGAAACATTATGATCCTAGGCTACGTAGCTTTCATATGTCTAACTAATTTAAGATATCTTCAAGCAATGCATGCCATAGATACATACATATATACACATGTTACACATGTGTCGGTGTGTATATATATACAAATATAAATGATATTAACACAAATGCACGCATGAATAGATATATGTAGATGCAGATAATTAGGGGTGGGTGTTTTGGTTCGGTTCTTCGGAACCGGATCGAACCGAACCGAAAAAACGGTATTTTTTCCAAACCGAAACCGTTCTTAATTCTCGAACGGTATTATTTTTAGAGAACCGAATTTTTCCGGAACCGAACCGAACCAAACTTTAAAAAATCCCGAAAAACCGAATATTTTTAAAGGAAATATATTTTCTTAATAAAATCCGAAACCGAACCGAACCGATACCGAAACCAAACCGAACCAACATAATATAAAAACCGATTAGTACCTATTTTTGTAAAACCGAAAAAACCGAACCGATCCATTTCCGTCCCGAAACCGAACCGTTTCCCAAAACGCCCACCTCTACAGATAATTATGACTCCATAGGAAACGCACATCTGAAGATTTTTTTTATGATGTGATAATATTAATTATTTGAGGCTTTTAAGTTAAAAATAATTTTATCTGAATTTCAGGTATGACATGTTGATTTCAGGAAAAAATAAAAAAATATATATGTTATTTGTTTTATAGTAATCATAGCGGTGATCATTTCATGGGTCGAGTGGAGCGGTGGCCCTGAATACATGAAAAATAAGTATAATAAAAATAACATCGTTAAAATTCCCATTGATTTATACCGTATAGTGTATATTGTGGATAGTAAATGTCAATATGTAACATTAAACAATATGATATTAAAAGTTATATAAATTTTGGACCGAACAGAGGCGACGTATGTCTCTGTCTCGGAGGTAACTCTGTTCGGACATGTCCCTGTCGTCACGTCACGAAAGCAAATTGCTACTTTATTTCTTTATTTATTATTATTATTATTATTATTAAGAATGTGATAAAATAAAATAAATACATTGCGAAGCATTTTAATTAGCACAATCTTTTTCCATGTAGAAATTATATGACAGATGTAATGTGTCACCTACTTTCCCCCGACATTGACCGAATTTTCAAATGAACTTTCTTCCCTTTTCCTTAATTTTGTCTAAATGTATAAATGTCAATGTTACCGAACGGCAAACAGGCAACTAAGGTTGGACACGGCAATTGCATAGCAAGTTCAATATTTTTGGAATTTTTATTAGATTTTTTTCTGATTTATTCTATTTAATTTGAGTTCTATCCCTATTTTATTTACAAATGAATTTTAAAAAAAAAATATTTATTTTAAAAAATTGTATTTGGTTGAAGTAGAAATATAACATAATAATGGTGGAAGCATGTAAAATTTGAGTGTTCCCATCATGTCGGGAAGGAGGCAAATAATATTTACTATTGTTATTTTTATTGTTCTTATTTGAATAAGGTGATACTTTTGGTACTCATATTTAATCTCCATATCTTGGAAATAATTATATCATATGGTTAGTGACATAATAATTGCTACTTTTTGCTTATTCCATCAACTATATATATATATATATATATATATATAATTTTGTTCATGGTATTTTGGTTGAAGCAAACTCCACAAAAAACAGGACTAAATTATAGGTTAATTTCCGAATTTTCCAATATATACAAATATATATATATATATATAAGTGTCTAGATATGTATATTCACTTTTTAAAGCCCAAGACAAAAACGTCACCGACTGAGTCAATGACCCAAACTACTCGGTCCACCGCCCACCGGCCACGGCCGAGATTTGCGCCTCCTCGTGTGGCCGTGACAAAGAGAATGCCACTCAGGATTTTTTTTTACTCTCCTTAATTTGATTAATTTATTATAATATAATTAAAATTAAACACGTTCGTCCAACTAGTAACATAAAGAGCAAGACTGATGCGACTTGAAATTATTTAAACTATTTTTTCTTCCAAAACTGTTTTTTACAAGCGGTTTACAAAAATTAAATTATTCCAAAAACAAATAATTAAACAAAAACACTCAAATGCGACCTCCCAAGAAAAAAATCCGGTTATAGCTCCTCGCAAAATTCCTCTCGCCGGACATAGTTGTCATCGGAAAACCGACCGCCGTTGAAACATCGCCGGTCTAAGTTACTCATAGAGCACTTAAGGGTTCGGGCATTACTAATAAATCTTCGAAATCGTTTATATCGTCGAGATTAAACTCCGGTAAAGGATCGGACCCTCCGATGTTAATGCCTCCGTCGAAAAACATATGGGCGAAGAAATCATTTTCCGGCATAATCTCCGGCATGGGTTTGTCGAAAATGGAAATCTCCGGTGGCTCGTTGAAGAAGTTGTCGAGAAATGGAATGTCCAGCGGCAACAAATCGTCGGAAGAGACAGATATACTTTTTCCAGCTTGGAACCACGGTGCTTCCGGCATATCCGATTCAACTGGAATGGTCGGTTTTGTGACCGGTTCATCCGGGAACCACGGCGATTCAGGCATCTCCGGTTTAACTGGTGGGGCCGGTTTTGTGATCGGTTCGGCTTCTTCGGACAAATGTGTTCTGAAGTTGAGAACCGATGTCGGAGACGAGAGATGATTAAGAGACTCGTCGGAGGATTCGCAACTCGACGACGTCGTCGCCACCGCCGTCGAACTGTTAGTCTCCGGCTTCTCTGGTTCTGACTTGTCCCGTCTCATCGCCGGAGGAACGACGAAGTTTGTGAGTGCGTCGCGTCCACGGAGGCGAATCGCGGCGTTGTCGTAAACGACGGCGGCTTCCTCCGCCGTGTCAAAAGTCCCGAGCCAAATCCTCCGCCGCTGATCAGGGTCACGAATCTCCGCCGCCCACTTGCCCCACGGCCTCTGTCTCACGCCTCTGAACTTCCTCCCGCCGGAGTTAATGGAAACCTTCACCGGCGACGACGGCGTCTCCACCGCCATCCGCTTCCGTGCCTTCGCCGGAACTGAAGCGGAGTGGTTACCGACACAGCTTGGCTCCACTCTGACCTCGTTTAAGAACCTCTTCACCCTCCGACGAGGAAACAGGGACTCACCCTCGTCGCTGGATGAGTCGGTGGCATCCGGATCGGTCACGGAGATTCGAACCATCCTCGATTCCGACCGGAGTTTCCCCGGCGACGTTTTCGCGTACTTTGTGACAAGGGCTCTGTGTTCCGTGTACTTTACATCCACATACTCCGACATCATCATCAACTTCTTCTTTTTGTGTTATATTCGCATCAAAGAAGTCTCAGAAACAAAACAGTGAAAGAAGAGATCAAAGCGATGACAAGATCTCTGCAAAAACAGAACAGGAAGAGAGATGAAACCAGAAATGAAAGACAAACACGGGATTTCAAAAGTGAAGATTTAGGGAACAGTGTTTGTTCAGAGTGAAGAGACCATCTCAAGCTCACTCTTCAAACCCTGCTTTATAGGATCTCTCCGGTTTAGCTGAAATTAGTAAATAATGAAAATAATTATTTAAAATGCTGATATTATTTTTGCATTTTGATTCACTTTCCCCCTTTCTCGTTCCCACAGGGACATTTCCGTAAATATGTCGAAACATTAGGGGTAGTATCGGTAATTACAAAAGGTGTTCAAACACTATAATACAATGCGGGAAGCGCATACATTTGAGCGAATGGTGTAATGACACGTGTCTAGATGGACTTGGCTCAGCGCGTGGGTTCCAGTCTCGAAGTCTGCGACTCTCGTCACGTGATCCCCCCAAGATACCCGGCTCCGGTTTATTTCACTTTAATCAGTCAGATTATTTTTAATTACCCCTTTTATTTTCATACAATAATATTAAATTTTAGTTATCACTAGCTTTGACCATAGGTCTAGTCTAATATACAATGAAAAGTAGTCATCGATGATATTTTAATCAAAACATATTGATTTTTTTTACCAAATAGGAATTAATGTTCCACGTCGTTTTTTAACAAATGGGTACATAAATGGAAAAAAATTTAAATCATTTTGATTAGAGATTAAACGGCAAAATTAGATATTAAGTGATACGATTTTAACAGCTAGTAATAACGTGGCGGGCAACCTAGGATTCGCCGCCATTTATAATTCAGTCATGGTACGTCTCTAGCCTTTTTCTCCTCTTTTTGTTCCATTCACGCGATCCTCACACGCGTGTGCTCCACGCTTTTCTAAAATTTGTTTTTTTTTTAATCGTTTCAAAATAAAATCTTCTGTTTCGATATTGCGTGCTCTAATTTTTCTTTTCTCTTAGAATTAATGGAACAATTAAGTGATAAAACTCGAAGACACTATTTTTTTTATTAGTTATTATATATGCACGTAGTATTTTATTTGACTCACGTATAAAATCATAATATATATGTAGATGATATTTTTACTTTTTTTTTACCAAATATTTAAGTCGACTTTTCCACCCTTCATTTTTCTATATTAGTTTACAAAAATATTGGATTTATATAAAATGTTAAAATTTTTACCAATTTAATTGTAAATTTTGTTCATATAAAAAAATTTAAAAACGTAGTTGGATTTGTGTTACTGTATAGATTCGTTCGTAATTAATTTTCGTTACAGAAATAATCAGCATCACGAAGGACCATTAAAATTACTGTAATCAACAACAGGACTAACTTAATTCTAAGCCTTCCAAAATCCAAACTAATTATAGTTTTTTTTTGTTTTATTTGAGTTTTAATGCGTAAATTGTTCAAGCCGTTGAGATTATATAGTTTCCGTAGAATAGTTTGTATTTTTTTTAAAAAAAATATAGTTTGTATTTTTTTAAAAAAAAATATTTACACTAAATCAAAGTTTTAACGTATTAATAAGTTTAATTAAATGACCCATGCTTGCATGTCTTTCTAATAAATGCAAATTAAGTGATTGAAACCTCTCAAAATATCTTATTTTATTTGTTTACATTTTAAATTTTCATAATGGATGTTCGTTCTCTGTAGTATAAAATTTACCGATTTTGTAATTGAACATGCACGTGGGGCCCAAAAACTAAAAATGAATAGAAAGCTTGACCGGTCGGTCGAAATATTCACATTATACACAAAATGTGTAGAGAAAAAAAAAGGTGTAACGCATGCTCTCTTTTTCTTTGGTCAATCACATGTCCACGTCCCCTCGTGTACGCCCTAATTAATTCAACTTTTAATTTATATTGTATAGTTTTTCTACGACTACCTTTATTATATAATCTAATTACATCATTTTCCGTACTCTCCCCATAATCTCTCCTTTAATTATTTGTTTATTAACACTAATGAACTCATAATATTAGTTTATTGCTTCTTTAGTCTAGTGTTAAAATCTAATCATAAATGCGAATTCATTCCCGTTATCTAAAAACACCTTTTATGGTACATTAAGAATGTTAATGTTGTATAATTTATAACAATTTATATATATATATATATATATATATATATATTTTTATTTATTTATTTAAAAGTATATAAAATAAAATGTGTCAATATAAATAATTAGATAACTCAAATAGGCATACACCATACGAATAATATGGTCCCAAAAGATCCCTAATGAAATTAGAATAATTGTTCAAAATTATTTTATCGATTCGCATATCTTGATAAATTCCATATTTGAAACGTAATTAATTTTTTTATATTTAATGTTATTTTAGCTAACTTGACAAATCAAACAACTACCTTGTTGGACACAGAGTTACGGCATAATAATGATAATATTAATGAGTACATTTTATGCCCTCTACTATGAAAAAAATGTCATAAATACGGACACTTGGTTCCCTGAGCTGCTACACACAAAAAAACATGTTGGTAAAAATGAAATAACTTTTCCTTATATATTCCATTGTTTCCAATATGTATTTTACATCCAAATAAAAAAAAAATTGGAAATAATATGATTAATTTTTTTTATTTTTAAACACAGACGGTTTTATGTTGGGTGTGTTATTTTATATGTCTCATATTCATACATAGTTAACTTTCAATTTCATACCAAGACTGTCCAAGTTTAATAACTTTCAGAACATACGACCAAATCATCCATGTTATACACCATTAGAAAGATAATTTTGATATCTACGAAACGATATCAAGAACATGCAATTCCGATAACGGTATAGAAAGTTATGTTCAAACCAACATCATTATATCAATATGATTTTTGTTTTAAAACCGGAAAACCAAATCCGAACCCACGGCGAACCGTGTCTCCTTAAAGAAATTATTCCCCGCGCGGTACCTACGGTTAATGGAATATATCCTCCCAGGATAGGACGGACGTACCTCACCGGAACAGTGGTACTTCAAACTCCGGTGCCTTGTCGAACTCAAAGCTCGGTTTGAATCACAAAGGAAAAAAGATGATTTTCTTTCTTTTGTAGAAAGCTTTTGTGTTAAACTTGATGTTCTTGTTGTGTCTAAAACATGAAAACAATCCTCCTATTTATAGGATTGAAAAACTTGTAACATTTTAAAAAAGCCATAAATATATGTAAGTTTTGTAAACAAATTGGAGAGTAACTTATAAAAATATCTCCATTCATTTAATTTAAAAAGAAAAACTCCAACATTTTATTATCCTATAATTTATGCAATGAAACGTCGACACACAAAAAATCATGATTTTTTTTTTGTTGTAAATAAAAAGGAAATGTAATCGATAAAATCATGGAGTTTTGTTAATATCCTTGGCCTTTGACTATTTGGTTCTCGCTGTCTACATTATTCAATGATAAATCTATACATACATATATACATACACATATACACACGTATGCCACATTCCATTTCCCTATTGTTTTGAAGGCATAGAATAACAAGGATTTTATTCACTAGATTATTAAGAAAAATGTTTTGGAATTTTATCATAATACATATGATTAAGGTCGGTCCACTTCGACCTTTCAAAGTCATGAGGAGATTGAATGTATAAAAATATCTTTCCATGTACGGATTATTTCGATACGAGAAAACTAGTTATACTATTAATTTGGTCAATTATAAAATTAAAAATAAAAGAGCGCGTGAGTGGCGCGTGAGGTTGCATGGGGAAGACGAGAATTGAAGATCCAATGTAGAGAGAGAGAGAGAGAGAGAGAGAGAGAGAGAGAGAGAGAGAGAGAGAGAGAGAGAATCCTTTGGATTGGCAAAGACAAACCCCAAGGTTTTAGTGCAGTGTTCTTGGGCTCTGTCCTCCATTGAGCCAAGTGACCATCTCTACATACACAAACATGCATATATATATATCTTATATATGTGTGCATATTATTCAATACCCAATATCATATATATGTAAGTAAATACGACAATTAGGAAAAATACAATGAAATTTGGACAAACTGAATCTTGCTTGTCTTCTCTCGATACGCATAAGACGCAGAAAAGATAAAGCCCTCATCGTTTTTCAGACACTGGTTTTCTGATTTGAAGGATACAAATAATGATTATTAAAAATATGTTTTAATGAATCTTTTTTTCTTTTTATCTTGGACTACATTTTGTTTTCTCCATATCCGATCTCTTTAATTTTTTTTTAAAAAAAGACGCTTATTTGGAAAATACGTACACGAAAACAGAGGAAAAAATGGAAAAAAATACACTAAATTTTTAGAAAACGAATATTTTACATAGTTATATAACTGCAATTCATATAGATTCCCAGTTTTGGAAAATTATAACGTCTTTAAAAAAAAAATTGACGATACTTAAAAGTTTAAAGAAATATGAACGTTAAGATATGGAAGATATTTTCAAGAAAACTAAAATAAAATAAAGATTTTGTGTAGATTTAATCACTTGGTGCTTTGTTAAAACTAGTTAAGGCCGGGAATATAATTCATTGCTCGTCAACTCCAAATCTTATACGATTCCCCTCTCTCTCTCTCTCTCATACATACATACATACATACATACATACATATATACATACATACATACATATTATGCACATATTATGGAAATGTATAAATCAATACGTGGACAATAACGTATACCTATACAATAACTATATATTATTAAGTTATAAAAAATCGTATATAAATAGCTAAAGTTTTACAAAAAGTTGGTTGAATAAATAAAAATATGTGAATTATAAAATTTTTATATAAGTATCTCAATTTTTTAAAAATCCTATAAGAATATTCACAATTCTAAAAAAAATTCTAAATAAAACCAAAATTAATTAATTACGTTGACTATTTTTATTTAAAAAATATTTAAAACTTGAGTTTATTTGGAAATTTTTTAAAAATTTAGATATTTATATAAATTTTTTAAAAAGTTCAAATATTTATATAGAATTTCATAGTTTAGATATTTATTAAAATTTTAATTAAAAAATTAGGTATTTATACGGTGATTTACCCTCAAAAACTATAGAATATTAATTTGAACTAACTAAAAAAAATTAATAAAAGCATCGAAAATTTGCGACTTTATTACGACTAATATATAACTAATATATAACTAAAATAAGAGTAGTTTATTAGTCGTAATAAGTTGTATATTAGTTATATATTAGTCGTAATAAGGTCGCAAATTTTATTTTTTTTTTCGGTGGTGTACACTGAAATTGCTGCGACCCAAGTGGATTATTTGAGTAATATTCCCTCTTATTTTCGAAATGTACTTGTGGACACAAAGAACAGAAAATGTAACGTTACCCCTCCATGTATACGCGCATGAATCTAATAAGTAATGCCTATGTACACGTTATACTTTGATAAATGATTCCACTAAACAAATAATCATTTAATTTCACTGTGTTAATTAGATTATTTTCACTGTAGTAAAACGCATATTTTGGCGCAAAAAATATTGGAACCGGTTAATATACTAATGTTTAGAAAAACACTAAAATTAAAGGAGTTTAAACCTAAGCACAATTTGTTTTTGATAATCTAGAAATTCACCGCGTTTTTTGTCCGACTATATCTCCCAAAAATTTGGAGAAGTCCATGTGAATGTTTCTCTCCAACTGAAGAGTCAAACCCGGGTTAGGAATGAGCTTTGATCATTTCTTTACCGGTTGAACTAGTCAAATTTGGATTAAACACAGTTAATTAACATGGTGTCTTATTTGAGATAAACCAAAATTAAAATCAATACTCCCTCCGTTTAAATTTATAAGTAGTTCAAGAGTATTTTTTGTTTTAAAATAAATGACATTTTCCTACTTCCAATGTAATTTTCAATATTTCTTCTAAATTTGCCCATTATTAATAGTAGTCAAATACGTATTCTACATGTATAATAATTTTACACAATTTTCTATTTTAATACTCTAATAATTATTCATCAATTAAATACGTTTAATTTATTTTAATCTTATTTAAATCTGTATGGATTACACTAAAAAACTAAACTTCAAATAATTTTGTAATTCATCAAACTCATCGCTCTTCAAAAATTGTAAAATTTGTAGAAGAAATATCTTCTCTTTCTTCATAAACGCCATCAAAATTTTCAGAATTTGTTGGAGTTTTGTTTAAGTCAAATAAAAACTCTCTCTCCGCTTACAAGTGGAAAATTTAAATCAATATTATAAGAAGACATGAAAAAAGTTTGTTTGTTTGAGAGTGTTATAATCCAATATATAGACATTTGATGTTTGTGGTTTTGTTGTTTTGGTTCAAATTCAAAAAATTTAAATAATTTAATCTTGTAGAATTGGCTCCAAATTTAAATTTTTACGAAAAAAATTTGAAAACACCAAATAATGTTCATTTTTCAAGTTTACAAATTAAATTGTTGATTTATTGGAAAAGATAATGATAATATATTCTATCATTAATAAGACTAATTAATAAGAGTATTTTAGACAAAATATTTTTTTATGTGTGTCTAATGCTAAAACGTCTTACAACTTAAAACGGAGGGAGTACTTGTTTTTTGTTATACCGCTAATTATTCAGCACATGCTAAAGTTTCTTGTCTATAAAACGTGATTTGAAAATGAAAGCTATCTATCAATGATTTTTTTTTTTCGAAGAAATAAAATAATATGTGATTTTTTTAACGCTTTGTATATATTATGGATTGCATTCAGCATGACGTCATGCGAGTGAAATCTAATATATAAAATGAATTACCCGAAATATTTTAAAATATGCTGACCAAAAAATCTTAAAACTTTAAGATATATTCTTTAGAAACCAAATTTCATCAGGTAAAAAAATCTAGTTACTATTTTTAATAACCAAATGGTAATTCATTTCTTTAATTAGAATAATAGAAAATAATCCCTAATTGTTGCTAATTTCCGTTTTAAATTGGAATACAAAAGGATTTAATTAATTTAAGATTCTATTTAATTATCGGTCGACACAAGTCTAATTAAATGAGATTAAATACACCACATGGCAGGACCATGAATTATGAATTGCAAAAGTCTAAGGATTCTCCAAACATCTTCTTAGATACACCACATGGCAGGACGCACGAGCCTGCAACACACGCGTGAGAGGTAAATCAGCCGTAACTGACAGATGATAGGTGAGCGAACAAGGAGTCGAACCCCCAACCTCTCGGTATGTTGACCATGCTCCTTGCCAATTTATCTAGAGGTTTCCCCAATATTAATATCATATTGTTTCCTTGTTATATATATATATAATTATATATATATGAACTTAGAATTCGAATAAGTAGATGAGAAGATTAAAAGATAAAAAAAAAAAACAAGTATAAAAAGAAGGGCCACGTACGTCTCAAAGGGCAAAGCTGAAGCTTTATCCACTATTTACTTAATTATGTGGAAATATAATATTACAAACATACGAATTGATTAATTATCACACTCGTACGTTGGTAATGGTATCGAAGGAAAGACAATTTTATTAAAAAAACATTAACAAAACTTAATAAGCTCGAATTTTAATGAGAAAATAAAAAGACTAGAGAAAGTAACAGCTACATATGTATTAATTTTAATCATATATATGTATATGTAAGCACGTATGTATATGCATACATCTTTGTATCTTCTGTCTGACGCGACTTCGTGACAATATATATATATATATATTGTAAAATATCACTGAAGTCACTCCCAAGGACAGTCTTGGACTACAAGCAAGAGATGTTGGCCTCTCCCTCCCTCTCTCTCTCTTATATATATATATATATATATATATGCACTGACGTGATAATGTGTGTGGTTTTGTATGTTGATTTAATTAAAATTTGAAGCGAGTTTTAATGTGTATAAGCATTCTCAAATTTTTGGTAGTGTATTGATTGCATTACTTGTATTTTTTTTGGTTAAATTGAATGTAATACGTCTCTTAAATAATGATAGACTTTCATACAATATATATATATATACACATAATTATAGGGTTAAAAATGATATACAAGCATCTTTGTGTTAAAAATTTAGTAGGTGTCAGTTTTGGCTCCACAGTAGATATTCTATATGTTATAACTCAAAATTTACACTTAAAATAATGTGATTTTGAGCGCAGGCTATTCACTGTCAGTGATATTTGTGTAGTTTTTATATTTAGTATTTGAAATAATATCATTCGTATTTAATATTTAAAATTCATAAAATGAACAATATATCACTTTAGTCATTAAAAAAGTAAATAAAAATTATGTTGTTGTGATTAGTTTAGAAAATAGAGATATTAAAAACGAAATATTAGACATATGAGTAGTGAAACGAGAATTTTAATAATTATGGTATCAAACTAAAAAAAATGTACAAAGATTGGATTTTTTTTAAATATTTAATTATTATATTGAAAAGGCCATAATAATGGAAGAATTGGTGGAAAAGCACCTTCGTATGTTTGCCATAAGTAATGAAGCCACATAATAAACTCCATTATACTTCATAATGTAGAAAATAATTCTATGATTCAATTTTTAATCAACTAAAACGATCGGTTTCATTTGTATTTTTTACTTATCGATATTTTAAATGTTTTTCCATAATGGAATGTTAAAATATTTTGTAATCCATTTAATTTTAGAAATAAATATTGAATCGTAGAATAAAACTGTAAAAGTACGATTTTTATGGGATTTCTCCCTTTATAAAACAAAAAGAGAAGAAACAAACTAAGCGGATTTTGTTTCGAAACTCTCAGGATCTTAATTAATGAATATAAATAAATAACATTAATTAATCCACATTAATGACATTAATTAGTGGAGGCCACCAGCTTACGATTCTCTGTTTCACTTAATCTTAATTAACTTATAGTTAATTTTTACAAATTAAGTTATTGGAAATATATACATGCTCTCTCGTTGTCGTGGGCACGATCTCCATGTCCCAAAAGAAAATATTATTCTAATTTCCTAAGTTATGGAGACTTTGGAACATAGATTTTTCACAAGTCCAATCAGTGACACGTGTTATTTCAATTATTGTATATTTTTTTATATGATTTCATATAATAGTAATTAGAAAATTCGGTACTTCGAAATATTTTTTTGTCAGATTCTTATGGAACGTTTTTGAATGAAGGGGTTCATGTTCCAAAGTGGTCATGTTCTGTGTACTTCATACGTTTTTGCTTGAAAGCTGATATTTTTAATTAAAAAAATAGTTTCCTTATTTGATAAATAAATCATTAATATCTTTTTGAGATAATAGTGATGATTAATTTGAATTTTTTGTTAGTTTGACAAATCATTAATTACTGATGAATTTGTATAATAAAATATATTTACCGTTACGTCTAAGCCAAGATGTATAATATATGATATGTAAAAAAACAATTCGATCAATGAAATTATTAAGGAATTATATTATTTTGTATTTGATAAAATACAAACCTTTGAAATGTATGATGTCGTTTCATTGATAATAAATTAAACAAGGCTATTAATAATAAATTCATTGGCTGAACTAATTAGATTATTTCCAATAACGTGTTTTTTCCCAATATTTTTTCATAATTTGAAAATCAAAAGTTATGGAAATTAATGGTTCAAAACGTAATTAAGTAAAAGACAAACTATTAAGTGCAATGCTGATAATTCCATGTGGGCTAGTGGTCCAAAATGACAATATCAGTCGTGTTGTTATAAAATTCGAATGTTAATTATAAGGAATAACATATATAGTTCCTAATAATTCAATTTAATTGTTTTATTATATGTGTAGTGCCCGAGTCGTGGAAACAAAAAACAAACATTGGAATCGACCCGATGCCTCGGTAAGCCCAAACCAATATTTATATCATTTTTGGATAGAAGATAAAAGTCCAAAATGATTAATATCTCAATTTATTGTTTTAATTATTTTTAAATTTTAGAAAATGGAGATGAGTAGTTAATGCAGCCGACAAATTTGATGAAGAATATTACATGAAATCGTTATTTTTGTAATGTCTGATTTTGTTTTCTGCGTGATTTTTTGGACAACTTTGGGTACTCCAATTTGTTTTTTTTTTTCTTTCAACTTGTCTATTTTTTTTAGTTTTAATTGTTAGAGAAACGGTAGAAGAAATTTTTGTGGTTGAAAATGAATTATTTTTGTATTATTGATTTTGTGGAGTTCATATATGTGATACCTCGTAATCGTTATTTAAAGTGAGAAACAGGGGTGTCAATTTGGGCTCGAAACCCAAAACCCAATTCAAAACCGTCTGAAAAAATCGAGTTTGGGTTTAAAATTATTGGCCCAAAAAAATTCAGACTTTCGGACTGGGTTGAAAACTGGATTCGGGCTTAACCAGGCTAAGCCCATCGGGTTTAGGGTCGGGCTTGAAAAGCCCATTTTTGTTTTTAATTTTTTTTATGAAACAAATAAATAAAATTTAAAAAAATCTTAATTCCTCTAACCACCGTTGTCTCTCTCCTCTTCTCCACTCCATTTCCACGATGTCCATCTCTCCAATCTCTCATATCTGTCTCTCGAACTCGATCCTTGTCTTTCTCTAGTAACTCTCTTTGTAACGACCCGAGGCCACTACAGAATGATAGAGCTATCCCCACACACCAACACGTGACCTCTTAGCGTGTATTGTCCTCACTCGCACACACCCCAGAAAGTACTTCCCAGGAGGTCACCCATCCTAAGATTACTCCAAGGCCAACATGCTTAACTTTGGAGTTCTCTCGAGATGGACAACCGAAAAGGTAGATGGATCTTATTGCTATGAGTAACTCAATTAATTCCTTTAAGTTATCTTAGACTGTATAGTTCCATACCTACACAGCCCTCGGATCCCTCTCATTCCGGTGCGTCCGATTCATCCCTGTACCCCCTATCCAGAAGCTCGTCAAGAGTCGTCCATTGTCCATGCCTCTCGCACTAGCGATCACTCACCGCCCTCCTACGGTATCCTGGGCTGTCACAGACCCACCAGCTTCCGCATGGTTCGTCCTCGAACCACACCATACTGGGAGAGAACCGGCTCTGATACCATTTGTAACGACCCGAAGCCGCTACGAAATAATAGAGCTATCCCCACACTGTTGGTTTAGTTCTCTATAATGTACTGTTATATGAGCTTTATTTTGATACATTTGATGTATTGACACTTACTATGGTTATATGGATGAGTGTTTGATTTATTACGTATTATGCATACTTTAATATGTTATGAAATCCATGTATTGTTATGAACAATACCGAACTCTCTAGTCATATATCATTGTGGGAACAATGATGTACTAAGACTAGTATGATGTGTGATAGATGATCATAAATATGATCATGGGTATTGGATACGATCACAATCATAAGTATTCATTGGAGAACGAAATACTGGAATGATCCGCATGAGATTGTCACATGGACTAGCGTCATGACTTGAATCTTATGTGACGATTCCATGATTGGATCATATGACCTGAGATGTTTACGGAATACAACATGAGTAGTTGCATACTTTGAATACGTGAAACGTCCTGCGTAACAGGAAGACTATAAAGGTGTGTATCAAATACGACTCGAATCATGTGCTGGATTGTAGACAGTCAAGATGAGATTTGTACCTATCGTAAAAGAGAGAGATATCGCTGGACCCCTCGTGTGAGCGAGACTGTAGAAATGTGTGGCCACAGGGGTGGCCAATTCGGGTTTCGGTTCGGGTTCGGTTTGGTTATATTCGGGTTCGGTTATTTCGGTTATAGAAAAACTATAACCATTCGGTTTTTATATAAATTCCGGTTCGGTTCGGTTCGGGTTCGGTTCGGTTTTGGTAAAAAGTTCAATTTTCCAAAGAAATTGTCAGTTATTCTCTCGGTTTTTTTGGTTAATTTTTATTCGGTTCGGTTCGGTTTCGGTTTCGGTTTTTCGGGTTTAAGGAAATCATAACCGTTCCGTTTTGATGTCGGATTCGGTTTGGGTACGGTTATATCTTATTCGGTTCGGTTCGGTTCGGTTATTCGGTTAATAACCGAAATGGCCACCCCTAGGCCACACTATAGACGAGCATCGTCTATTTCATACAGTAGAACTCTGTGAACGAGAAACTAGTCGAATCAGATAAGTTGACTTTTCCATGCCTTATGTTCGACATATGATATCATGATACAAAATGATCATCAACCGAAATCATCACTAACGTTCATAAGATCACGAACAAACTCTATTCGAGCTAGGTAGTCATAGTATCTTGCTAGAGACCGCCTATGACTTGTATGCCTGAGATGGAGATTTCGAGTTATATTGCTATCTCGAATGAGCTTACAGGGTCACACACGCAGGGAAGGACAAATGCACGAGAAAACGACGAGAAGCCTGGACACAAGGTCCAGACCGGACGGTCCACGTAGCTGGATCATCCGGTCTATAATGCCCAGCCCCGACGGTCCAGAGTATGGTACTCTATCGGACCGAAATGTCTGGAACGGACGGTCCACGTAGCCAGGCCGTCCGTTCCGGATGTCAGGTTTTACATGACGGACTAAATGTCTGGAACGAACGGTCCACGTAGCCAGACCATCTGTTCCGGATTTCAGATTTTTCAAAAATAAACTCAAAATTAGGGTTAATCACTTTATAAGAAGGAGATTAAGAACCCTAATAAAGATGAGACGAAAAAGAGAATTTCTATAGACTTTTTGGTGAGACTTAAGGGTCTAAGGAGTGATCTAAAATCCCGTTTTCTCGTAGCACAATACCGAATAGTAGATTCGGGTCCTAGCAGACAAGTTCCAATCGTTGGAATCCATCCCGAGGTGTGGATACGTGTAGAGGGTGAGGTAATCTTCATCCCTTCCGTGATCGGACGAACGTGATAATCGAAACATGCCCCAGATCGATTGAGGTAAGTGTTCTTACGTTTTCTAGGGTTTATAGAAATTTTTGCTTTACATCCGTTGCGCAAACCTTAGAATCGATCTCTTAGGAATTAGATTTGTTGTAGAGATCCCAGGAATTTCCAACACACACACCAACACGGGACCTCTTAGCGTGTTTTCTCTTTACTCGCATACATCCCGGAAAGCACTTCCCAGGAGGTTACCCATCCTAAGACTACTCCAAGGCCAACACGCTTAACTTTGGAGTTCTCTTGAGATGGACAACCGAAAAGACAGATACATCTTATTGTTATGAGTAGCTCAATTAATTCCTTTAAGTTATCTTAGACTGTATAGTCCCATACCTACACAGTCCTCAGATCCCTCTCATTCCGATGCGTCCGATTCATCCCTGTACCCCCTACCCAGAAGCTAGTCAGGAGCTGCCCATTGTCCATGCCTCTTGCATCAGCGATCACTCCCCGCCCTCCTATGGTATCTTGGGCTATCACACTCTTCCTCTTTCTTCATCTTCTTCTTCTTCTGTCATCACCTCATCATGCTCGATTGTTGTATGTGTCTCCCTCTCCCTCTCTCGATCTCGGCGCATCCATCTCTCTCGGTAAGTTTCCATCCTCCTCTTCTTCTTTTTTTCTTCTTCTTCACCTTACGTTGATGTTTCCCATCTGGGTTTGTCTTGTCTGGGTCGCCTCATCTCTCTGTCGCCTTTATTTTTCGATTGACAATGATCGATGTTCTCTTTGTCGACGATGGCCAGTTCTCACTCTCGCTTATTGTTCTTCATCATTTTCTCTATTCGTCTTCTATTATTATGTATGTGTTTCTATTGTCTGTGTTTGCACAATTTTGTTTATTTGTGTCTTTATGTGATTGTGGGTTTATGTTAGTTGATTGTGTGTGTTCATTCGTTTAAATCTGATTGTGGGTTTATGTTTGTCGACTGATCCAATCTCAGACTATGAGTTTATTATTTTCAGTCTCTGTGTTTGCATTCGTTGAAATGAATCTGGTATCGCCGTGTATTTTTATCTATCTAAATCTGATTGTATATTTCTTCTCATATTGTTTTTTTTGTAGTCAGACTGTGAATAATGGATGACGAAAAAGTTGATCAGGAAATCATTTTGCTCTATGACTCCCCCACATACGGGAACGAAAATATGCAGGAAAATACTTGATTGTTTGAGAGAATGGGGCTTAGAGAGAAAGATATTTTCTCTCACTCTGGGTAATGCTTCAAGCAACGATTGTATGCAAGATATGTTGAAGTATCAACTTGATAGGCAAAACGGATTATTGTGTAATGGTGAGTTCTTTCATGTGAGATGTTGTGCGCATATCTTGAACCTCATTGTGCAAGACAGTTTGAAAATAATTTGTGATGCTTTGGAGAAGATAAGAGAAAGTGTGAAATATGTTAGAGGTTCTGAATCGAGGATGAAAGAGTTTAGATGTTGTGTGGACCAACTCGGTAGTGATATCAGATCCTCATTGTCTGTGGATGTGTCGACATGTTGGAACTCTACTTATGAGATGCTTGATAATGCTCTCAAGTTTCGAAAGGCTTTCTCTTCTCTTGAGATAATGGATAGAATTACAAGTGTTGTCCGTCTAATGAAGAGTGGTCAAGAGCCGAAAAAATATGCGACTTCTTGAAGCCCTTTGATGAAATCACATATTATCCGACTTCCAACTTATACTTCATGAAAGTATGGAAAATCGAACTACTTTTGAGGGAATATGCGCGGAGCGAAGATGATATTCTTAAGAGTATGGCTGAAAAGATGCAATTGAAATTTGATAAATATTGGGATGAATATAGTATCGTTCTTGCCATGGGAGCCGTGCTGGATCCGAAGATGAAGTTGAAGGGGTTGAAGTATTGTTATGACCAAATCGGTAAAAACACGAGTGAATTTAAGGTGGACAAAGTGAAGAATAAGATGTATTTACTCTTTGAAGAATACAAGACTAATTTTGCGGTGTCAACTTCAAAAAGCTCAACTCCTCCAAATGTGACCGGTTCAAAGGAAAAGGTTAAAAAGTCGACTCTTTACGTGGTAAGTTCTATTTTTTTCTTCGTTTTATTAGTCTTCCCAATGATTTCTTTTGATTATAACATTGTTCAATATTGGGTATTATATAGGATTTATATGGATGTGATGATGGTAATTCTTCTAACGATGGATCGGGATCAGCTTTGGATAAGTATTTGTTTGATCGTAAAATGAACATCAAAATCCATAGTGATATGGACATTTTACAATATTGGAAGGTTAATACCGGAAGATATGGCGTAGAATTGACTTTTATGATATCATATATACTTAGTATTCCTATTACTACCATTGTTTCTGAGTCATCTTTTAGTGCTGGTTCTCGCGTGTTGAACAAGTATAGAAACCGTCTTTTGCCTAAGAACGTCCAAGCTTTATTATGTGCCCGTTCTTGGATATTTAGTTTTAAAGAATTTGGTAAGTATATATGTTCATAACATTGTCAAGATTATGATTTGGTAATGTAGATGTTTATGTTTAATATTCTGACTTTTGTAATTGGTGTATAGAATCAGGCCTTGGTACCGTGGAATCGACGGATGGATTTCTAGCTGCTTCACTGTCTCCTTTTTCTACCGTGTCAGAGTCTACAAGCGATCACTCTACGATTGGGATGGAAGACGTATTAACAATTGGGTGATTTATATAAAAAGTTCAGGATTTGACCATTTTGTCTAGTTGTTTTTAAAGATATTTAGTTTACTTTCATGGTATATATTTTTATATCTTGTTTTATTTTTAGTTATTAATGAATATATTTAGTTTATTTTTATGATATTTAGTGTCTATTTAAATTTGCAGTTTTTTTAAATAGGGTCGGCCCGAATCCGAACTCGAACCCTATAAAATTAGGTTTGGACCTAGTTTTATAAACCCGAAAAAATTCGGGCCGGTTCGAACCTGAACCCAAAATTCTCGGGCCAAGTATGGATCCGGGCCGGATCGGGTCGGACCGATCCCTAGTGATAAAGCATGAGACAATGTTGAACATTTTGTGGATTGAAATTTAATAACTTTTTGGCCACAAAAAGTTTTTTTTAATTTGGATTATCAGTTTTGAAAATATTATATGCATGCGTTTTTAATATAAATTATGTTCATTTTGATTCTGTTGGTTTTGAATTCGATTTTCATTTAAAAAAACATTTATTTTGACAATGCATTTATTTTTTATTCAATTTATTATTTTTATAAAATTATTTTTTAATACGATAAAATAATTTCCAGTTAAATCCAAATATTTACCAAACCCGTTTGGTTATTAGCAATTAATGGAGCATGGGCCCATCAAAGCCCACCCGAGCACCAGTTTCTTCCGAATTAGTTTCCCCTATTGTTTTTTAATCCCTAAGTAAATAAGAAAAGAGAAGTTTACGGACATTAAAAAAAAAACATTTTAGAATTAATTTAGATTTTGATTAAAAAACTATCCAACACTAATGGGCCTAAGAGTCCATCTCGGCCCATAAAACCGAAATTTTCTTGGGGCAGTTTGGTCGCCCATACAATACAAATCAATCACAGAAGATACATTCACATTTCAGTTTCTAGTTAAAGATCATCTACACCTTTCTGAGACCATTTCTTACGGTCCCTTTTTCATACATATAGATATGAAATCTGAGTTAGATAAGGGGGTTTCCCCTTCTAAAGCTTTGTCACCCCATTGCATACTTCTGGGTCCAGCTCCGAGCCGTGGACTCGTACTTGCTCCGGTCTGTCTTGTACATGTGAGCTATCTCGGGCACCAACGGGTCATCGGGGTTCGGATCCGTTAACAAAGAACAGATCGATAGCAGCACCTGTTCCAAATTCAGACAAGCTCCTTAGAAGTGTTCATCCAAAATGCCAAAACTTAATCATTAAAGACAGTTTATCATCTTAACAACATCACTTTTAGATGGCAACAAGAATAAAAGCATAGTAACTGTGGGTTTGAGGACAGTGATAACAGGAGGGGAAAGTATTCAATTGCAAACAAGCGATGTGATTTTCTTTGCATTTGAGATCAAGTTGTGTGATGTGGGGTACATGAAAATCGGATCGAATGCCTGTCAAAAAATAGGTTAAGCTTGTTAACAGGAAAGATAGAATCAGATTAGTTGTGTATATGGCAGGTCGCTAATGCGGTTTGCTGATCGTGTAATGGGTTTTGGATTGAAAGAAACGAACTTTATTCCTAACCGAGGGCGTGAACATGAACATGCGTCTTGGCATATCATGTGTAGGACTATTACTTATGTTAAGTGTTTATCTAGAGAGCATATAGGCCTAGTAATGGCATACACCTCAAGTAAACAAAAAACGAGAAAAATTGAACCTTGGAAATCGTAAGAGCAGGACTCCACTGCTCCTTCAAGATGTCAAGACAGATGCTTCCATTGCTGTTAATGTTCGGATGGAACACCTTTGTCCTGAAGGCCACCTAGATTTGTTCATAGGAGATGTCGAAATTATGCCATAGTGTACATCGAATATACAAGCTCAATGGCCGAGGTTAGCAGAAGAGAAGCATGGGAGATGATAAACTTCAAAGTCTCACAATTCGTCGTTAACAGCGATATTGGATTACCTTAGGAGGTTTAAAAGGGTAATCCGGAGGAAAATGGATCGTAACTAGGAAAACGCCTCCTGCGTAAGGGCTATCCGTAGGACCCATGATCGTCGCCTGCCAAAGAAACATGTCTTCGGCCACAGGCCCTGCGACGTTTTCAAGCAATTCCAAATCAAGAAGGCATTCAAGATCAGATGGAAGAAACAGTTGAGACATTCAAGAGATTCAAGGTCAGAACTAGATTTCTACGATCCATCCCAGAACATCAGAAATGAAACAGCCCACAAAGTAACCAGAAACAAGCAATTGAAATCAAGGATGACACTCCCATTTGCAGCTGGAACCACACAAATTTGATATCCAGAATTCGATTGAACTGGAAACCCGGGAAGGGGAAATTATGTTAACCACGGGCAGATAATTCCATCTAAGCTAGTTAGAGATCAATACCCAAACGTTACTACACATACATTCAATTCCGAGCAAGACGACGATCGAGCAGATGTACCCATCGAAGCAAATTATGGTTTCCATCAAAACATCAAGGAAGAAACAAGACTTGGCGGTACCTGCACTGCATGAAGTAGGAGGATCCTTCTGCAAATCCTTCAATTCCTTTAAGATCCGCTTCGACGCCATATCCGAAAATCTACGACAAACACAATCCAAGGATTAATCAATACCCAGATAAGAAAAATCCAGAAACGAACATATATTCCGACGAAAACAAACAAAGATTTCCAGAAAAGAGCTCTTTTGAGTTCGCGGTCTCCTTCGGATTTTTTACCCAAATGGTCGCATCTATTTCACCTATACACCACCGAAAACATAACACATTTTTTTTCCTACGAAAAGACGAAATTATCCTTAATGAATTACGATATTTATCCGTTCGAAAACAACTTCGTTATTACGACTTCGTAATTAAGTCTAAATATAGTTACAATTGATTCTAAAAAAGGTGGCAAAAAAATCATCTGTCTTATTTTTAGTTGTAGATCAGTTATAAATTAGTCGTAATAAGGTCGCAAAAAATAAAAAGAAAAGGGTATTTCGGATTTTTCCAACCGAGAAGTGGATTAAAATTGAAATTTTTTTTTTTTTTGGTGGTGTACATTGAAATATATGCGAACCAAGTGGGTTATTTGGGTGATTTTCTCGTCTCCTTCCGCGCTTGTTTTCGAAGGAGTGAGACGACGAGAATTGCAGAAATGGACGAAGAAAAGGAGTTTAGATTCTGTATAATTGCGAGCACAGTAGATATGGTGGAAAACGAATTTCTTCTTCTTTGATTGGTGGATTCGCATTATTTATTTATTTATTTAATTTCTGTAAGTGGCTCAACTTGGCGTTGTTCATATGGCATGAAAAACCACGCGCTCGTCCTTTTTTTATGTGGCGCAGGTTCAAGCAATGTTCAAAGTCTTATAATCCAACGGAGGAGATTCAATTCCTATACAACGAATCAAATGGTGCCACGTGTCTGATCAACTTCGTGAAGAAAGAAGCCACCGATTCCGAGTCGCCGCCGTGGAAGATGGATCGGTACAGGAAGGGAACAGATTTTGAGGAGTCAGATCCGCCGGTTTTCGACACCGGAGATGACGATGCGGCGGAGGAAGGGGCCGGAGGAGAGGAGGAGGGAGAGGATCAGGAGCCTTTCATGGGAGGTAAAGTCAGAAGGAAAGCGTCTCGCCGTAGGGAGTACCGTGGTGACTATCTCGACGTACCTTCGCGTCCTCGCTTGATGAAGATTCTGGAGAAACAAGGTTTGGCTGTGTGATTATGGTTCTTTGATTGAGGATTCTTCATTTTTTTTTGTTCATCTTGTTTGTATTCATTTCTAGCTGGTTACACTTTCGATTGGGTACTAGTTTTGTCGATATTTCATGATTGGATATGGTTTTGGAACTGTTGGCATCACTAATTCTGAGATCGGATACCATCGTTTTGATTCATGTTTGCTAATTGGGAGGAAGCAAAGGGATGTTTATTTGATCTCAAGGTGCAGTGCAACTCATTCTAGGATTTTCTTAATCTTGTCGAAAATTTGGGAGGAAGCAAAGGGATTCTAGTTGACTTGCATCACAAAAATTCATGTGAATCCATGGTTAGTTTTGGCTGTGATCTGATCTTACACGAATTTGTAGCAGTATCGGGATAATTAGTTCCTGTTGAGCTTCATCTTGCTTTTGAATCTAAGGATATCCGAAAAGATTCTGCTTTAACTGAGAAGGTTTGTCAGGGATACTCATACCATTTCTTGAGGTTCCTCTCCCTTGAAATAAGGTCGAGTGCCACATGATCTTGATCCCTAATTGTGTAATTGTTGATGCAGGTGACAAGACAGTTGTTTTTGCTGATAAAGTTTTGAAGTTCACTGGCTCGGGGAAGATGAAACGGCGCATTTTTATCATCACCGACTTTGCTCTCTATCTTATTGATCCTGAGACCGATGCTCTCAAACGGCGTATAGCCCTTGCGGCAGTGGATAAGCTCTGTTTGAGCAAATTAAGCGACAACTTCTTTGCCATCGTTATCCCAACAGAATACGATTTACTCATGGCCAGTACTCGCAAGACCGAAATTGTCAAGGTCGTGGTTGATGTCACTAAGAATGCATCCGACTACGAGCTTGAAGTGGCTGTCTCTAACAGGTAACTGGACCTTGTTCTTGTCACTCTCTAGTCATGTTGCCATACACATATTTATCACTGTTCTTGTCACTCCCTAGTTATGATTTTTAGAAGCTTAGGTGCTTAATCAGTAGGATTCAATTGGGATAATCTAGTGAATACAGTGAGGTAATTTGCTTAGAAGTGGCTGGGAGAAAAGAAACGAATTTAAGAGATTTCTGATATGACTTTGTTATTCTTTCTGACACGACAAGATCCAGATGCGTGCAGTAATCCGACCAATCTTTTAATTGCGAACTGTTGTTGTTGATATGCAAAATGTTTTTTTAAATCCCAATTCATTCTTCTCTTTCCTAGGTTTGAATATAATGCAGCTGCAACATTGGTAAAGGAAGTTTTCTTTGAAGAAGTCGAAGGTTTGAATGAGTGAACTGCCTAAAGTTCTTTTGAATCCAACAGAGTTATGTTGGGATTTCTCGACTCATCGAGCATCATCTACTTGTCTTTTGTTTTCCTTCCAGGGGGTATTAAGACCAGAATTTCAAAGAAGTGACTTCCTTCCTCTTCATAGGCTTGAAAGGAGGGAGCATGTGGACTCCCTGTCATGAAGGTGAAATGGAACCTTTTTCTGGTTGGGTCCATAATATCAGGGCGGTATGTGTTTATTAATTTGATTCCATCTTTATTCTGTTTTGTATTTTCTTCTTGAAATGAATATATATATATATATATATATATATTTCACTGGTCTAAAAAATGAACTGAAAGTTGTTGGAAACCATTTCTGAGGATATCTTCTCATACAGAAAGTTTATACATTGTAAGAAAAGATTAGAGAGTGTTTCTCGTGGTAAGTAGGGTGGTGATCCTGTCAAGACTTGCTAGTGGGGTCAACCGCTGAACCAGAAGAAGCCTCTTGGCCTATACACCGGCTGGCTAACTCTCCGAGCCTTATCTTTACGACCTCGGCCATGTTGGCATCTTATCCGGAAACCTCGCTGCTCATACACCCAATCCTGGCCTCCTACTCGACTTGGGTACACTTATTAAAATACAACTCCTACCCATTCATTCCTCTCTTAACCGCCGAATTCACTCGCCTCTCACCCAAGTGAGCAACCTCGGGTTTTCCTAGTCTCGAGTTTTGCCTCCGCTTTGCGAGTGGATTACGTTCAATTCTTCCTCTCGCCCCGTTCCAAACACAGATCCTCAGTCTGGCTTCCCAGTCTAGAGGTTTCCGGACCCTCCAGACACAAATATACATTCAATTTCAAGAAATGCGGAAGAATGTCTTGTTTTACCTATCCAACGAATCAATATACATATACATATATATGTGTATAAATATAATCGAAATAAAGAAATTACCAGTATATCTATATTCATATACATCTTTAGTACTCTACAAATTGGAAGATTAACTTCCCATCTAGCAACCATTTTGGTGAAGATGGCAGTAGCTTGTAAACTTTTGGTTTTGGCCGAGACAAATACAGGCACAGGGTAAGATGCCATCATGCCAAGGCTATGAAGTATATATGATGCATAATCGACAGACAAGTATGCTCCGACGGAAACAAAGAAGGGACGAGCGGAACCCGGGATAAGATACACTTATACGCGATTCCAAACAGAACTAATCTCACACGCGTTTGTCATCACAAATTCGCAAAAGTCAGATTTCATTTTCAAGTCTTCTCTCTCTCTCCCCCCTCCTCCCCGATTCTCTGCTTATTCATCTTCTTCTTCGACGATCGAAAGCAATGGATTACGATTTCAGGAACAAATCTGGTCCACCGTACGGATCCTCCGGTCATCCTATGTACGGTCCCGCCGCGGCATCGTCATCGCCGATGTATGGACCTGCCGGATACCCGAAGATCGCTCAACAAGGCCACGCCAATTCCTTGTTCCCCCCGCCGGCGCGAAACTCTCCGTATCACCATGCCCCATCTCCTTCATCATCTTCCTCTTGTATGTCTGACCTTAATCTCGTTCTTCTCCCATTTTTCTCGGTCATGATATGGTGTTTGGGTTCTTTTTCTCGAGCGATTTATGGATTTTTTTTTATGAGAGCGATTTATGGAATTGATCTCGATTAGGCTTTAGTTGAAGGTTTCTGATGGATTGAAGTGATTTGCGTGATGTGTATCTGATGCATAGCTTGATGTTTTGATGACCTGTTTTCTGGCAGCTGGATTGGGGATTAAGGTTACCATAAAGCCAGAGTATCGGATTACTCCACCGGTGAGATTTACATTCTCTGGCTGTGGCATTTTTTAGGTTAAGATATGAACGCTCATGTCCAATGGCTGCTCCTGTTTCTAACGCTAAATTCAACCTTCTACTAAGAAATCGGAGAACATTTTGAGTGATTTTTTTTGGCAATTGTTACGTTGTTAGACACATACTTACATACTAAGATCTATTCTTTTGGCCGACCGCCGACATAGCCATAGAGTGAAGTCGAGGAAAAAGAAAATTTAGCTTTCCAGGTTGAAATTGTAAGGCATTGTTGTGGACAGAGGACAGTGTTGAAGAGTTGTAAGTTTTTTTTTTGGGGGGTTTTGCAGCCTCAAATGTTGCCTAGAGTGGGAGATATTCCCCGGAGCAATTTCCAGTTCGATTTCAGCCTGGAGAGGAAAGTCCTTGTGGAGGCGGAGAAAGAAAGCCAAGACTGGAGCAAATTTGGGACGGACAATTTTCCGACCAGATCTCTAGAATCAACTTCTTCATCGGTAAACGCCCCCTCGTGATTTCAGAAATTTCTCCGAAATGTCTTTTTTTGTGCATCTCGGTTTCGTGTTCTAGAAACCTATGCTAGTTGTTGCATATTCTCTGGTGTGTTCATGACTGTTGAAGTTCCTGCAAAAGGTTAGTCTGGTCAAACTGAGTCAGCATTGAAAATTGTTCGTATGAAGTTGAAGGAGAAGATGATTATAGCAAAGAGAAGTGGTATTTTAGGAAACGGAAAGGACCAATAAAGAACAAAATGTGAGAATCATTATGTAATTTTTCAGCTCCACTGGATTGGAAAGTTGGTCTCTGTAAAACTGATAGTGCTTGGGATTTCCGCGGGCTGTATCTATATGCGTGAGTGAAAATTCTGTGCACGATCACTTTGAAATGGATTTACAGATGCAGCGTTCAGATCCCGTGGTGACGAAATATATTGCATCTGGGCTCAACCGAGAAGCTGTCGGCATAGCAGTGGCAAACTATGGAGATAATCCCACCAAGGTACCTATTCTTTCACGAAACTATATAACCGAGCTATCACATTAGCATAACAAATTACTACCATCCGATTATTGTGCGTCCTTGTCGTTGTTCCGATTTTCCTGCTG
>NW_010969135.1:430379-454515 GCF_000463585.1 Tarenaya hassleriana | reverse complement strand
GCTGAAAGCCCGACGAAACTGGTCTTTTAAAGGTAACAATGCAAAGCACGAATTCTCTGGAACAAACGTTTGGTTAATAATTTCTGGCACGTTTTCCTCAGGTGCAGGAGTTTGCCAAAGGCTTCACACTGCTAACGGAGATGGGATTTCCGGCGAACGCCATAGCGGAAGCTCTCTTCATGCATGAAAACGACACGGACAAGGCACTGGCACACCTGCTCCACGGCTCTTCTTGATCCACACTAGTCATCGGCACATTCTGTGTATAAAAAGTGTTTTTAGTTATTGGCCAATTCCCCGTCTTTATTTTATTGTCCTTTTGGGAAAGATAAGAAGCATTAGATCCCTATGTATAAATCTTTGGCTATAAAGGTACAATCTGGTGTGCACATGAAACGTGATAGGGACCGTTACTTTGGTTTTCAGTTTTATGTTTGTCATTCTTCAATTCAAGTACGAAGCGCAAGTAGTAGAAATCAATGGGCAGTTTGGGGTTTCCTCAAAAGGTGTTCATATATATACATATGAAGACCTTTAAAGGGTCCGCCGAGAATGGCGTTCTGTAAGTCTTCCCAGCTCAAAGCGTAGCTGAACCTCCTTTCCATGTCTCTCTCCAGATCTCCCGGCCCGCTTTTCAAGTGCCTGCCATCATCATTTCCATCCACTAAAGAAAGGCTCCATCCTTGAAGGGCAATACAAGGAATCCAGATGCTCCATTCTATTAAACTCCAGCAATGCAGAGATCAAACCTTTGCCCGCCCAATAAACAAGTTCCCAAGCACCCACTGTGGATCATAAAAGCCAGTTCCCTCAACTGTACGGAGATTCATCTATCATGCAGTCATTGGCATTTGCTGGCATAGAAGAGGCCCTTTTAGAAATCTATTACGATTCTTGACCTGAGACAATTCAGTATCCATAATAATGCACTCTTATTGGTGAGGGATTAAATCCTCACATTAACTAAGACTCTCACTCCGTCCCTTGTGGGAAATCTTCTACTCGTCAGAGAGATGGCGAGAGTAGCACACCTGATGCAGAGAGCGGTGACGTCAAGTGATAACTGGGCGTGCCAGTCGGGTTTCTGAATCAGCCAAACAGCCCTATCGTCTTTGCTCCGGTAAAACCCTAGGTTCTTCAGCCACGCCTCGATGCAGGGCAGGCTGTGGGAATACAAGGGCTTCCTTCTCCGGCAGCTTCTTCAGCCACTCCTCTTCTCTTTCCGACAACTCCCCACCGTCGGACGATTTCGAGGAAACTACGCTTAGGGCTTTCTTTCGGGACGGTGAAGGAAAAGGATATCTCGTACGCTCCTCTCGCAAAAACGAAGCTCGAAATGCGAACAGATTTCGCGGGGACCGATCTCCGAGAAAATAGGACACTGGAACTGATGAAATTGAACGGTGGTGCAGAGGTCATGATACAGATTCCGAGAAATTTTCGGATTTTCCTGGAAAAATCTAGCAAATAAGATTGCTGGAAGGGAAAACGAACATGGTAGCAAGGAGGATTTTGAACTAGGAGAGGGGGGAGGTTTTATCTTTCAACAGCTTTTAGACGAGAATCGTGCCGGGCATTCGTAAAATGAATTTAAATATCATTTTTACTTCGAAGACTGAGTTTTTAGAGTTTTTAAAATCCGAAAACTAAAAAAATTATCATTCAAATTTTCACAAAATTACTTTTTCTAAAAATTTGGAAAACTATTTTAGTGGAAAATCAAAAAAAAAATCAAAAGATATTTTATTTTAGTTTTTAAATTAGGGGTGGACACTTCGGTTCGGGAATTTAGTACCGACCCAATCCGTCCCGAAACCGAACCATATCGAACCGAACCGAATAACGTTTGGTTCTAATTTGGTACACTTTTTATGGAACCGAATGAACCGTTCCCGAACCGAACCGTATGAATACCGAACCGAACCGTATGAATACCGAACCAAAATTCGAATATTCCACTAATATATGTGTAAATATTATAGTTCGGTACTTATTTGGTATTCATATAATGGTATCGTTCCGAACCGAACCGATACTAAAACCGAACCGAACCGAACCGTTTAACATTCGGTTCTAGTTTGGTACACTTTTTATAAAACCGAAAATACCGTTCCCGAACCGAACCGCTTGAATACCGAATCGAAACCCGAAACGCCCACCCCTATTTTAAATATTATAGAATCCAAAAGTCAAAAACTAAAAACTAAAAACCAAAATTCAAAAACTAAAACTAAAAACCCAAAATAAAACTCATCCCATTCAAAACCTACTTTTAAAAAAATAATAATAATATCAGTTTGATTTTTTATTTATTTATTTATATATTAAAAAAATCTATGTTCTCTCTATTTTCTCTCTCGTCTTCTTTCGTGAGCTCTCTCTCATTTGTATCTAACGAGTTTTCTCTCTTTTCGACTTCTCTTCTCCACATCCTGTTTCTGGACTCATTTGTTACGCAAAACTTGTGAAATCTCCAGAAAATTCATTCTATAAACAAAGGTATCGATAATAAGTAAGATCCGAAATCCATCACATGTACTATATGGTGCTGTGATTTGTGTAGATCTTTTGAAGAACAGTAATATTTCGAGTCCTGATTTTAAGAGTAAAACTAGGGTAATATGATACAAATTATAGATGGTTTAGGACCGCTTCTATACAACTTACGTAATTGATTATTAATCTTTTCGAAGGTATATCTCTCTCACGGAAACCCTCCGCAAAAATTCAGACGATCGACCATGTCAAATAAGTCATTGTTTATCACATCATTACTTTTGACACCATGGTTTCTTACTCCACCAAGCAATATAATTATTGTTAATCTCTTTCTTTCCTCCATATGTTGCGTGTGGAGTGTCGTGCAATTTCTTTATCGCGCTTGCTATTGTCACCTTAGAAATTCCGAATGTTTTTATCCGAAACCCGTTTCCTTTACGTTCAACTCAATCTTCTGAATACTTATCACAGTTTAGACCAGAGATAATGATATGCTCTTGGATTGAATATCTGATGGGCATGTCATTTACAACAAACCATAACTCGTTCTCCTCTCCTTCTAATCATAATCTGTGATATATAAGGATAGACACCCCATCTTCAATGTCTCTTCATATCTCATATGAAAAATACGACAAAACTGAGACTCTTTGTTGAAGTATACCCATTCTTCGCTTGTTAAAGTCTTTCTGAGAGATCTGAAATGAATAACACTTCGTCGAGATCTTTGTAGCATGTTGAATGTCCTTAAAAACATAAACAAAAGGAATATGCAACAAGAAAATTAAATCCCATCATCAGTTTTGTTATAAAATTAACCTACATAAAATCGGTCATACCAGTCACACCAGAGAGATGTGACCAGTTTGACCAATTTGATGTCAAACTGGTCAGATCTCTCTGGTATGATCGATATAACCGTCTAACCACTTTCACTAGTCTGACCATGCGCCGTTCGACCATTTTGCTTCATGGGTCTGATGAGTTTGATGAAACTAGTAAAACAGGTATGACTGTCTCACCACTTCATTTTCCAATTGTCTCACCGCTTGACTTCCAGTTTTACCAATTCGAGAAATATGTCCGTGTGACTGTAAATCGATGCCAATATCACTCGTCGGTTCGAAAAAACTTTGTCTTTCATTTTTCGATCCCAAACCCTTTTTTTTTTTACAAAAATGATTCGAATAAATGTGACGAAATCAGTTTAATCTCGATGCAGAAACATGAAATTCGAAACGAGAAAGTAAAGACGAAGGGGTATGAATAGAGAAATCGACGACTAGATTATCGGCGAGAGATATAAAAAAGTCTTACCTGCATATCTTCAGAAGCAGCAAACGAAGATACGAAGATGATGAAGATGTCATTATGCTTAATAAGATTTTGCAAGAGGAAAATATAGAAGACAAAATTGTAATGGGGGAATCGATTCGCAACAGAGAGGGAATGGAGAGAGAGTAGAGTAGTGCCTTCTGGGTTTAAAATTTTCGAACAACTCCCCCAACTCCTTCTTCTTTTTTTGGCTTCAACAGATGCGGCCACCCGTCCTTATTCTTAAGGGTATTATAGTCTTTTCTGCATTTTAGTTTATTTTTCAAAACCCTAAACCTAGAAGGTTCTACCCTGAAGTCAAAAGTACCATTTAAAGTCACTTTTGCAATATTTTCGAATCGTGTGGAGAAAACTTTAGGATTACACCTAAAGTTTCGCAACACTTTCAACGATACACCCCTGAAAATATAAAAAAAAAAATGTTATCAGAATCTACTCCTCATTTGTAGTAAAATAACTCATACAACCTAAATGTAAAATGTCTAAAATATTCTTATGCATTTGAAATAAAAAAAAGTGGAAAAAGAAAGACACATTTTTCTATCTCCTATCGCATGATTTCTCTCCTCCTTTTTCTCTCTGTTTAAGGCAAAATTCGGTGACAAAGTGAAATACTAGTAAGACCCAATAATTTTCGAGCATTATTATGTAGTTATTTATATTTTAGAGTTTAATATTGTTGAATAAAGTTTAGATAGAAACCACTGTAAAGTGTTAAGGAGATAATCTCTTCAAAGTCAAAACTCCTGCAATCCTGGAACAAACTGATTCTGTTATTAATATTTTCCACATCAAATCCTCTTTGTTCTGTTGAGTCTTGCTGTATATATTGACATCTATGTAATCAGAAGAAATACAGAATTCTTTATGATATACTTTACTCATATAGTATCAGAGCCTGGTTTCGATCCAGGGACCTGTGGGCGCAACATATTGGACCACCCATATCTGCACCACAAACCACAGAAACACCCGCAAATCTCCATCCAATGAAAACCCGCTCCAAAAACAATGTCTACAAACCAAACCAAAAATTATCCCTTACCACCACACTCTCCACATCTGATGCCTTGGAACCGACATGTGTTACTCAGGCCATGAAAGATCCCTGATGGCGCTCCGCGATGTCTGACGAGTTCAATGCCCTACTACATAATGGGACTTGGACTCTCGTTCCTCCGAATCCAGCATACAATGTGGTGGGTTCCAAATGGGTTTTCCGGACTAAGCGTAACTCTGACGGTTCTGTTGACAGGTTCAAAGCATTGTGTTCGAAATTAATGTACACCTGTAGAAACTTACAACACCGAACATATTTTATCCAGCACATTGTGTTCAAGCGAACAAGGTGTGCGCGATACTTTAACTGATGTTTAAGTGAAAGCTATTGAAACAGCAACAGAGGCAAGACACATGGAGTTTGACAACTTTGCAAGTTAAGATAAAAAAAGTTTTAAACCTTGGATATGGTAAGGGCAGGGCTCCATTGGTCTTTAAGGATATCAAGGCAAATACTTCCGTTGCTGTTGATATTCGGGTGGAAGACCTTAGTTTTGAAAGAAACCTGTGAAACAGAAATGCACCATAAGATCTCAAAACCGAACAAAAGAAATCCCCATACCAAGCAGACTAGACAAAAGAAAACACCTTCGGAGGCTTGAAAGGATAATCCGGGGGGAAATGAATGGTGACCAAAAATACTCCACCGGCATATGGGCTGTCAGGGGGTCCCATGATAGTTGCTTGCCAGTGGAACATGTCTTCAGCCACCGGACCTGTTCATTGAGATGTTAGCATGAACCTCGTATTACCTCTCACACAACAAATCCATCCAGAGGTTTTATAATATCAGAGCAAAACAAATTCAGAAATGAAGAAGCTTTTAATGGAAAACCAAACGCCATGCTCATGCAGAAGTCCACAGCAAAACTCGGAGTAGGATTACAAAAGACTCAATGTTTTCAGTTATTTGATTCCAGTTGATTTCGTTGAATTTCCCTCCCGAAACTTCTCTTTCTCTCAACATTTTTTTTAATTTCAAATCTGAAGTGAAAATTCTAGTTTTCTAAATCCTTTTTATTTTCAGCAGATTTTTTATCCTACACATGCGTGTCTCTCACATTTTATTTCATTAAGATTATTCTCGCCTTTTTCTGTTTTTAAGGGTAAAATTGTTTTTTGATAATTTTTTTATATTTTATGGGTGTATCGAGGAGAAAGATGCGATAAGGATGACAATTATAGCGAAAGAAAACAAAATGCACAACACGGGCTAAATCATCAATCCCAAAAAAGCCCATTTATTGTTGCACACTGTTGGTGTCGGGCCCATGGATTCCGGGTCTACCAATTTTGATCCCAACCTCGTTTAAGGAGCGCATTTCCAGTTCTGGTTTTAGGTTCGGTTTGAAAACGATTTGTTCTATTATTCATACCAAACTACAAGCTAATGTTGATCGATCCAAAATGATTTCGCTTCGATATTCAATCGTGTTTGGTCCCGTGTTCCAATTGCATGGGTTTTCTCTTTTGGTGTCTCTTCGGTTGATAACCGAGTTTTGTATACAAACCTTGGGAATTTTGTGTTCATAAATTTAACCTCTTTACCAAAAAAAACTAAATTAGAACCAATCAACTATTATTCGATTTAATTTGTTCCTGAAACGGAACCCAATTGAGTATCCGAATCTCAAATATTCACATAACGATAAGGTTTGGAATCGGATACGACCAACCAGTGGAGCAAGGAAGCAGGGATGCACGGGATGGGTGGCTGGCGGAGGCAAAACTATGAATCATAAACGAAACCCAAATTTCCAAATTGATTTTGAAACCCTAATTTCCAAATGGAAGTCGAAAAACCCTCCTGACTCCTGATCACTCAGATAATCACCCGAACAAAACCCGATCTCAAACATAGATCTCTCTCACGACAACCTGGATTCTGCGGGATGAATATAAAAAATGGACTTGTTGTAAATCGAGAATGATAATCCCTATTGGCATGCCATTACAACAAAATATCGAATTTCTGTATCGGTTGGGGGATTTCATCAAACGTCCATTGCTAACATAAACTCCTCGGCAACAACCACCTCAGAAACCTGCACACTGCTTTACACTTTTAAGACCAACACTTAAAAACACTTCCTATGTGGCGTAAAGAAGGAATCTTGTCTTAAAGAAGCAACCTATAACTAATACAGTGTTCGTGCTTATAAAGCAGATTAAACCCGACATGGAAACCAAGAGCTATACAAAGAGAGAAATTCAACTAAAAGAATATGGAAAACAAAAACAGTTTTATCAATGGAATACGTTTACCGATCTAAACCTTGCGGACTTGGATGTTGTGTGTGGATTGTGATCGCCATATCGGTTGCCTCCCGCTTTGAACTATATATCGCTATATCCTCGCCTTTCTTCATCATTTCTAGCTTCTGCTTCCATCCAAATGCATCGTGTTAACCATAAACATGTCATGCAAGAAATATATGTATGGTATGATGTATGTACAAAGGTTCCTTTAGAACTTTACCATCAATGCATCCAAAGCTTTTGCAAAGGTTTCTTCAACATCATCTGTAAACTCCATGTATATGGGATAGACTCCTTGATACAATGCCAATCTTTGTTGTATCCTCTTCCTGCATAGTCATCAGAATTATGAAATCGGTGTATACCATGATTTCGTTTTTCAAAACAAATTCGTGGTTTATGCAAAATCAACTTAAGACAGACAAACACTGTATGTTAGTGTATCCCTTAATATCTGTTAGTATATTGTATAATATTATCATATCTCTCTAGATATACTTGCCAATATCTCCATATCTTTTTGGAGATTCTATCGATGTATTATATAATATTGAGATTAATGAGAATGAAGGACACAGAGGATTTTACCAAATTACATGGTATCAGAGCTTGCCCACTAAATCTTTCGTTACTTTTATTTTCTTTTCTTTTTTTTCACACCCAAGCCGCCATGTCGTCTTTCTCGGAGAAACCTTTCGGCATCACCAACATCAAATCCCATGTTCCAATCATTTTGGACATGGAGGAAATGAATTACGAACCTTGGCGTGATATCTTTGTGACCCATTGTCTCAGCTTTGGCGTTCTGAGCCACATCGACGGCTCCGCCCTTACGACCGACGCACCATCAGAGGATTGGTTGCGCGTTGACGGTCTTGTTAAACTCTGGATCTATGGAACCATCTCGAAATCTCTTTTGCAAGATGTGCTCAAAACCAAATCAACCGCGCATGATATTTGGTTACGTCTCGAACGTTTGTTTCGTGACAACAAGGAGGCCCGTACAATTCAACTCGACAATGAACTCCGCACTCTTACCATCGGAGATCAGTCCGTCCACCAATACTGCCAACGGATCAAAAAGATCTCAGATCTTTTGACCAACCTCGATGCATCCGTATCCGAGAGAGCTTTAGTTATGCATACACTTAATGGTCTTTCTGACAAGTTCGATAACATTGTTAATGTTATTCAACACCAGAAACCTTTTCCATCTTTTGATGAAGCAAGATCGATGTTATCCCTTGAAGAACAACGTCTTCTCCGACATCGTCGTCCTGAGCCGACTCATAGGGATAATGGCTCTGCCCCCACTGTCCTCTTCACCGGATCTCATCCAAATCAAGCTACGATGCATTCACAACCATCATATCATCACTGCAACCGATCACGAGAACGAGGAAATAGAGGCAATCGGGGGCATCGCAATAACTCTCAAAGCTGGAACGTCGGGTCTTCACCGGCACAGTGGAAATCACACCACCCGTCGTCATCTCCGATGCAATGGAATCCTCCACATCCCATTCACTCATACATGCCACCATGGAATCCCACAGGATATCCATCACATATCCCTTGGCAGACCCCTTATGGTGGACCCTATTCACCATACCCATATATTCCCAGTGGCATCGTCGCTTCTTCTGGTTTCTCCTCTGGTGTTACATCGCCAACACCGACCTCATCGCCACAGAAGGCTCTTGTGACTCAAACCCAACCTACAGTACCGGATAATGGCTCGATACCCACTTCATTTACACCTCCGCCAGGTATTATCCAAGCGTTTAATGCGACGCACATCTCTGATCCCGCCGACGCATCGTGGTACATGGACACTGGTGCCACCGCACACCTGACATCGCAACCAGGTACTCTCGAGACCACTTTTAATTCGAGCATCATCCCATCTGTTTATGTCGGTGATGGATCCCAAATCCCTGTCACTCATACTGGCCATACTTCTATTCACACACCTACCCATGCATTTCAACTAGACCACGTGTTAGTCTCACCATCTATCGTCAAAAATCTCATTTCGGTTCGACAGTTTACTCGTGATAATAATTGTTCGGTTGAGTTTGATGCTAATGGTTTTTCGGTGAAGGATCAGCGAACACAAATGGTACTGCTCCGATGTGATAGCTCGGGTTCCCTCTACCCTATGTTACCTACCATACCACGCGCTCGACACTCCACCATTCCTTTTGCTCTTCTTACTCCGGGTTCCACTTGGCATCAACGTCTTGGACACCCTGGAGACTCGGTTTTTCGGTCTTTATTGTCGAATGGATTTTTTCGTTGTAATAATGGCAATGCACGGATTTGTCATGCTTGTCAACTTGGAAAACATACTAGACTACCTTTCAATAAATCTCTTTCGTTGGCTCAATCTTCGTTTGAAATCATTCACTCCGACATTTGGACTTCCCCTATACCCAGTATTAGTGGTATTCACTATTACGTATTATTTCTTGATCATTTTTCACATTTTGTCTGGGTTTATCCTCTTCGCCGCAAAAGTGATGTTTTTGCCAAATTTTTACACTTTCACTCTTTTGTACGTACACAATTTAATAAAAACATCAAAGTTTTTCAATGCGATCACGGGGGAGAATTTGATAACACATCTTTTCGGGATTTCTTTGACTCTCATGGGATTTTACCTCGTTTTTCTTGTCCTCAAACATCCCAACAAAATGGAAAGGCCGAGCGCATGATCCGCACCTTGAATAACCTAATTCGAACTCTTTTGTTTCAAGCTTCCATGCCATCGACCTATTGGGTCGAAGCCCTACACACCGCCGTCCACCTTATCAACATCTTACCATCGGTATCCGTCGACAACCAAATCCCGTTTACATTACTTCATCATAAACCTCCTTCGTATGACCATCTCCGTGTCTTAGGATGCTTATGCTACCCTAACCTCCTTGCTACATCGCCTCACAAACTCTCACCTCGGTCCCCGCCTTGCATTTTTCTTGGATACCCGAGCAATCACAAAGGTTTTCGGTGCCTTGATCTTATCACTCGAAAGATCATTATCTCACGACATGTGATTTTTGACGAGACTAGCTTTCCTTTTATCACCCATGGAGGTCCTTCCAATAACCACTATGATTTTTTGGATCAACCCGAAGACCCGTCACCCATCCTTCGCCATCTTCTCCAAATGTCAATACAGCCACCACCACATAGACCCATCGAACCTATACAACCACCTCGTCTCCACTCTATGACCACGAGGAGCCAACACGGCATTTCCAAACCGAAACATATACTCAATCTTAACACTTTTACCATCTCACCCGTCCCTAAGACCCACACACTAGCCCTTGCGGATCCTCATTGGCGTGAAGCCATGCAAGATGAGTTTGATGCTCTTATTAAAAGTGGTACTTGGGTTGGTTCCAAGACCACCGGATACTAACATTGTGCGTTCTATGTGGCTGTTTAGACATAAATTTCATGCAGATGGCTCCCTCGCTCGGTACAAGGCACGACTTGTGGCAAACGGCAAATCTCAACAACAAGGTATCGATTGCGATGACACCTTCAGCCCTGTCGTTAAACCGACAACCATACGCACTGTTCTCAGCATTGCCGTGTCGAAATCTTGGCCAATTCATCAATTAGACGTCAAAAATGCTTTCCTCAATGGTGATCTCAAAGAGACGGTATATATGTTTCAACCGCCGGGTTTTCGGAACTCTACTCATCCAGACTATGTGTGTCGCCTACAACGGTCTTTATACGGTCTCAAACAAGCTCCTCGTGCATGGAATCAACGCTTCACCTCATTTGCCTTCAAGCTCGGATTCTCACAAAGTCGCAGCGATACATCTTTGTTTGTGCTTCGCCAAGGCAATGAACAAGCAATGCTCTTGCTCTATGTGGACGACATTATACTCACTGCCTCATCTAATCGGCTTCTCAATCAGATTGTATTAATATCTCAAGACTGAGTTCACCATGTCTGATTTAGGTCCCCTTCACCACTTTCTTGGGATCACGGCCGAGAAGAACTCTATCGGGCTGTTCCTTCACCAGTCATCTTATGCTGCGAAAATTCTCCGACGCGTAGGTATGGAGTCTTGCAACCCCTGTGTCACTCCGGTAGACACTAAACCTAAGTTATCCGCCGATACGGGTGCACCGGTGGCTGATCCAAGCTTGTTTCGTAGTATTGTCGGGGCACTTCAATATTTCACTTTTACAAGACCAGACATCCAATATGTCGTTCAACAACTTTGCTTATTTCTACATGCTCCACGGGAACCACATCTCCAAGCTATGAAGCGAGTTCTTCGCTATATTCAGGGGACCATTCACCATGGCATTCAACTACGTCCTAGCACCACGTCGAAGTTAACGGCGTATTCCGATGCGGATTGGGCTGGTTGCTCGGACATGCGTCATTCCACCTCGGGCTATTGTGTATTCCTAGGTGATAATCTCATTTCATGGTCTTCCAAGCGTCAACCCACGGTTTCTCGGTTAAGCGCTGAGGCCGAGTACCGAGCTGTTGCCAATGCCGTCGCAGAAACTTGCTGGCTACGTAATCTCCTCCTCGAACTACATTGCCCTCTCTCCCGCGCAACATGTGTGTATTGCGACAATGTATCCGCTGTATACCTTTCCACGAACCCGGTGCAACATCAACGGACTAAACATATCGAGATTGACATCCACTTTGTTCGGGAAAAGGTCGCTCTTGGCTCCCTCCGAGTCCTACATGTTCCATCCTCTCGTCAGTTTGCCGATATCTTCACGAAGGGTTTGTCCACTTCACTCTTCATGGAGTTTCGATCCAGCCTTTGCGTTTGGTCACCTCACGCTACGACTGCGGGGGAGTGTTAGTGTATCCCTTAATATCTGTTAGTATATTGTATAATATTATCATATCTCTCTAGATATACTTGCCAATATCTCCATATCTTTTTGGAGATTCTATCGATGTATTATATAATATTAAGATTAATGAGAATGAAGGACACAGAGGATTTTACCAAATTACACTGTAGGATGCAGTAAGATAAGCCTTGTCTGAAGGGAATAGGGAACTGTCGATAGTGGCTTAACAAAATGGCCATGAAACCAGTTCTTGTAAAGACAACAGTCGAAGTTCCAAGAATATTTGATGTCATGGTTGCATGGTATGCAAACATCCCACTCGTATGGTTCTGCATACAACAAGCATGTTCCATTAGCGGATGTATATAGCAAAAGATAAGACAATGGTTGCTTCTGTCCTCGGGGCAAGATTTGGAGAAAGAGAGAGAGAGATATGTTTTTGCAGCTTACCTTGAAGGCTTGGCCAAGATTTGGTGGCATTTCACCACCAACAATGGTTACTTCTGTCCTCATGGCACTGTATACATCAGTGAGACTCAGCTTTCAAAGGGAACCTGAAAATGAAGTGAAATTTTCCTACGCGTGTAGAGTTGTGGTTCAAGCCCTTAGGAATATCAGCTTCGGCCTCGAGTAAAATCCATCAAATAAACCCACTATATGAGCTCATTAAACGATTAAGAAAAAGGCTTACTTTCCATGTGCAGTTTCGCCAGAAAGCATCACCGCATCAGCATCTTCTCTAACAGCAAGTCCGAGACCTCTGCCCGGGTTGTAGTTGGATGAACTATCATACTCTCAAGCATATTGGTCGCAACAATAACAACTTTTTATGCTACGACACAGTGTAATAATCTCCTCCCGTAAATCAAAATCAATCAACCCATTGGACTCATCTCATTCAAATCACAGATCTTCATTTCGCGTGTGTGCATGTCCGTATATGTAGGGGTGTTGATCGCGAAGGTTTCGGGCGCGGACCGGCCCGATTTTTTTCGGACCTAAGTAGTTAAGTGTGAAGCCGACCCTATATATACCGGGCTCAGGTCGGGCCGGGCCGGTCCACATAAATCCTTTGTAAATCTTTTTTTTTTCTCTTTTTATTTTTTAAATATCGGGCTTTCAAGCCAGTCCAACTCTAGACCGAAGCCCAATTCGAGCCCAACCCAAAAGTCCGATTTTTTTCGGGTCGAGAAACTTAGGTCCAAAGCCCCCTAATTTTCGGGTTGGACCGAGGCGGGCTTTGGGTGTCGAACCAAAATTGACACCTCTGTGTATATATAGGGGTGGCCATTTCGGTTATTAACCGAATAACCGAGCTAAACCGGACCGAATAAGATATAACCATACCCAAATTGAACCTGACATCAAAACCAACCGATTATGATTTTCTTAAACCCGAAAAAACCGAAACCAAACCGAACCGAATAAAAAAATAATAAAAAACCCGATAATTTCTTTGAAAAAATAAACTTTTTATCGAATCCGAACCGAAAAATAACCAAACCGTATAGAGGGCATATATGTAATCTTATGTTATTATGATTAGGTTAACTCACTTGTATAAATACTCTAATGATTGTTAATAAAGTTAAGCCACTTTCACAAATGTTATATGGTATCAGAGCTAAATAAACCTAAGGTCTCTTTTCCAATCATCTTTTCCCACCGCCGACACTGCAAACATGTCCTCCGATGATGCCTCCGCAACTCGCACTATCGAAGCTGCTTCTACATTCAATCCGACTATGCCACAAAAGGGCCTCCTCTTTGTTAACATGTCGAACATCACTCGACTCACCAATATGAACTACATTACGTGGAGTATTCAGGTCCGAACTCTTCTTGGACATGTGCGAGAATCTTGTCTCTGTGAACAAGTTGTGTTCGACTAATGATGTTTCCGTAGAATTTTTCTCTTCTGAGTTTCAACACGGGGGTGCCAATCCTACGAGGTCGAAGTAAGGATAGAGTGTATGAGTGGGCGTCTGACAGTTCCCCTCCGCGTCTCCTTTCGCTTTCTCGTGTTCTAAGTCCAATTTGTCCGAGTGACATTCTCGTCTAAATCATCCAGCTTTATCTATTTTAAAGAGTGTCTTGTCGAAACTTGAGTTGTCGTTATCTCGGGAGTCTTCTCCTTTACTTTGTCATTCTTGCAGTGGTAATAAAAGTCACAAGCTTTCTTTCTCTTCCTCGACTCTTTCTTCTACCAAACCTTTTGAGATTATTTTTTCGGATGTGTGGATGTCTCCTGTTCATTCGGTTGATGGGTTTAAATACTATGTTCTTTTCGTTGATCATTTCACTCGTTATTCATGGATATATCATTTGAAACAAAAATCTCATGTTTGTGCCACCTTTAAAAGATTTAAACCGCTTATAGAGAACAAGTTCAATTCCAAAATTGTAACCCTTTACATCGATAATGGCGGCGAGTTTCTCGCCTTGTCGTCGTTTCTTGCCTCTCACGGCATCTCTCACCTCACTACTCCTCTGCATACTCCCGAGCAGAATGACATTTCTGAACGTCGTCACCATCATATAGTCGAAACCGGTTTGTCTCTTCTTATGCATGCGTCTATCCCTGTCAATTATTGGTTATATGCCTTTACTACTGCAGTTTATCTTATCAACCATATGTCAACCCCAATTCTTAGCATGACCAGCCCATATGAGCGTTTGTTCTCCGTTGATCCAAACTATTCGAAACTTCGTGTGTCGAGTGTTTATGTTATCCTTGGCTCTGTCCCTATACATCGCACAAACTCGATCCTCGATCGAAAGCGTGTATCGTTCTTGGCTATTGTCCAACATAGAGTGCTTATTTTTTTGTTTTGAATCACACTCGTCTAGGATGTTTGTGTCACGTCATGTCCAGTTTCACGAGTCTGCCTTTCCGTTCGCCTCTCTTTCAGGTCGGCCACCTTCAGTTAATCTAGAGTTCGAGTCGTCATATCCTGTCGGTCCTCCGGCTCAACCTGTCGTTTCCTTTCGCCAGCCACTCGACACTCCATCACCGGTTCAGTCCCCGAGCTCCGATCCTTCGCCAACTGCTCCACCTACAGACTCAGAAATCTCGGTCTCTCGGCCTTTGGCTCTCGCTCCCAGTGAAGTTTCGGAGACTGTTTCGTCTGTGCTGCAGAACGTCCATCCCATGAAAACGTGAGCTAAGAACAACATCTCGAAGCCCAACCCGAAGTACACACTCACAGTCTCGGCTTCTTCATCAGCGATGGAACTGTCTTCGGTTACTCATGCCATTAAAGATCCTAAGTGGAGAGCTGCTATGTCTGAGGAATTTAAGGCTCTTTGTCGAAACAACACATGGGTTCTTGTACCAAGTTCTGAGGCTTCGAATGTTGTGGGTTGCCGTTGGGTTTTCCGGATCAAGCGCAAACCGGATGGTTCTATGGATATGTACAAAGCTCGTTTAGTTGCTAAGGGGTTCTATCAACGCCCAGGGGTTGACTATACTGAAACGTTTAGTCCGATTTTTAAATCGACCATCATTGGAGTTATTCTCAGCCTTGCTATCTCTCGTGGTTGGATCTTGCATCAACTTGATGTTAATAATACCTTCTTACAAGGCAATCTCAGTGAGGAAGTTTATTTGTCGCAGCCGTCGGGGTTTATTGATCAAGCATCTCCTCTCTCGGTTTGCAAGCTCAAGAAAGCTACCTATGGTCTCAAACAAGCACCGAGGGCTTGGTACTCGGAGCTTCGTAATTTTCTCGTGGCAAGTGGTTTTCGGAACTCGGTTGTCGATGCCTCATTGTTCATATATACCTCGGATGGAGTACAACTATTTGTTCTTGTCTATGTCGATGATCTCATTGTTACCGGCAATTGTCAGCACCGTGTGGGAAGCTTTATCTCGGACCTTGTAGCTCGATTTTCCATCAAGGACCTCGGGAATTCTCGTACTTTCTCGGTATTGAGGCAACTCGCTCGGACGAAGGGCTTCTTCTCACACAACGCAAGTACATTGCATATCTTCTTGCTCGTGCTCGAATGTCGGATGCTAAGTCTGTCTCGACCCCGATGGCAGCCTCTTCTCGGTTGATTATCATGTCTGGCTCGGCTCTTGATAATCCTACGGAGTACCGAGCCATGGTTGGCAGCTTGCAGTATCTTTCTTTGACACGTCCCGACATCAGTTTTGTAGTGAATAAACTCTCTCAGTTCATGCACTCTCCCACAGACGAGCATTGGCAAACTGTCAAGCGGATACTTCGATATCTTGTGGGTACTCGAGATCATGGGGTCTTCTTCTCGACTTCCAGTTCTCCTCCGACTGGGTAGGTGATAAATTTGATTTCAAGTCTACTGGTGCTTACATTGTCTATCTTGGCAGTCATCCGATCTCTTGGTCCTCGAAGAAGCAACAAGATCTTTCTCGGTCCTCTACCGAAGCAGAATATCATTCTGTTGCATCTACGACAGCTGAGGTTCGATGGATTCGATCTCTTCTTTAGGAGCTTGGTTGCGGTTCCTCTACGGCCCCGGTTATATATTGTGATAATCTTGGAGCCACATATCTTAGTGTGAATCCTGTATTCCACTCTCGCATGAAACACATCACTTTGGATTACGTTTTTGTCCGCAGTCTTGTTGAGAGTGGTGATCTACGTGTGTCTCATATATCTGCGACCGACCAGCTCGCGGATGCACTCATGAAACCATTGTCGGGTCCTTCTTTTCTTGATTTGAGGGTCAAGATTAGATTCATCTCGGATATTCCATCTTGAGGAGGCGTATAAAGGGCATATATGTAATCTTATGTTATTATGATTAGGTTAACTCACTTGTATAAAATACCCTAATGATGGTTAATAAAGTTAAGTCACTTTCACAAACGTTATAAATCGAACCGAACAAAATTTTATATAAAAATCGAATGGTTATAGTTTTTTTATAAACGAAATAATCGAATCCAAATATAATTGAACTGAACGAGAACCGAAACCCGAAATAGTCACTCTAGATATATGTACAAATGTGAATGATAACTTAAACTTTATAGACCCCGGCCTCGTCACGTGTTGAATTTACCGCCACGTCATCACATCCGTGTGTTATTCTTCCATCGTGCTCCAAGCTTCAAAATAATACAAAGTATGACCATGAACCCGAAAAACAAAAGGAGAAATTTTATATATAAAAAAAAGCAGGAGAGAAAAAACCGCAAGCACTTCTTCTCTCTCACCCTCCTTTTATATAACCTTAGTCACCATTGCCGTTGACAAACCAAGCTCTCTCTCTCTCTCTCTCTTGTTTCTATGGAAGCTCTTAGCTTTATGAAGTTTTGGCGACCAAACGGAAGGGCCCGCCGGGAAATCAAAATACCCGACGTAGTCAATGGTTTCTCCGCCGCATTTGACGACCCAAAAGTGGAAATCGCCGAAGGAGACGACTCTTTGTTCGAGCTTGAGCTCTCTCTCTTCGATTTCTATCTCAATGACAAGAAAACCCTGAAAGAGTCCACAAACCCAGACAGAATAGAGACGAAGACGACGCCGTGTTCTGTCTCTTCGACCGACCATTTCTCCAAGAACAAAGTCATCCCCGTCGAGATCGGCCCGAAACCACATTCTCCGATTGCCCTCTTGAAATCGAGTCCTAAGTTCCGAGCTTTCTCCTTCAAGAAGCCGAAATCCGTCGAATCGGAAAAGTCAACGCCGGAGAAGAAAGAGAGCGGCAAGAGCCTCGATGCCAACGAGACGAGCTTCAGGAAAACAACACGCATTGCGAGACCACGTCACGGAGACGACACGGTGTCGAGGAGAATCCTCAGCATGATAAAGCCGTTGTACGGAATGACGGCGAAGAGACAGGGCACGAAGGAGAACGGTGTCGAAGTGGCGCCGTCTCCGGCGATGGAGAAACAGAGGAGCAATGCCGCGGCGGGGATTCGAACCGTCCGGCGACATCTGGGGAAGAGCCGGTCGGCGTCTACGGCTGTCGGAGCGATGTCGCCGGCGAACAGGGTCGACGAGTCATTGCAAATCCAACAAGATTGGATCCAAGGCGCCATTCTTCATTGCAAGAAGTCCTTTCACGGTTCAAGAGGTGGTGACAGATTCGATTAAATATCCGATTTCTGATGGGTTTTGACTCGAAATTTAATGGGTTTTTTTTTCCTTTGGTACCAGAATCTTCACAGTTACTGCGATCCACGAGTGATCCTCCTTCGCAAGAGAAATTGAGTTCGTCGTCTTCTGAAGGTTCATCTGATTTCCATTTCATAGTGGCGTCATGATTAAATTGATGATCTCTGATTTCTTTTCTTTTTTTTTTCTGTAGATTCGTACATATTTTCAAGAACTGCAAGCGATTCCATGTCGGAGAAATCAATCGATAGCCAGACAATCAATGTCCCTTGAAGAATCACTGTTTCTTGTTTCGTAATATTAGGTTGTGTAAATTAATCGATACATACATATATACATATATAAACACATATTTTTCCTTCGTCGCGATTTTGAAAATTACAGGGTTAAAATTGCGGAGGAGAAATCAATGGATACATACATACATACATACATACATACATACATACATACATACATACATACATACATACATACATACATACATACATACATACATACATACATACATACATACATACATACATACATACATACATACATACATACATACATACATACATACATACATACATACATACATACATGGATACATACATACATACATACATACATACATACATACATACATACATACATACATACATACATACATACATACATACATACATACATACATATACAAATGAAAAGATTAGTGTTTTAAATGATGGATCGTGTGTGTGTGTATAATTCCCGCGCATTTAAGTATATTAATGGAAAGCTAAAGTGATTTCATAATTTATTTTCCTTTAGATAGAGTGCAGTTGTAATTTTACAAAACTAAATTACGCAATTTTAGTATTATTCATAAATTATTAAAAAAAAATATTGTGCTTGTTGTCGAGTTCCTTGTGATATTCACAGTTGAAATCATCAAAGTTTACTCCATTTTTTTCTGAAATTTAATTTATTCCATTTGAAAATTCCAGATCACGTTTGTAGGCAGCACGAATGGCAAATATTCGTATGCTTAGAAAAAATATATATATAATTGAAGCGAAATGAAATCGTCAGAAAAATATTTATTATTGTCTATTAAAAACAGCTCGAATCGAGTCCCGCCGTGGTGGTCTGGTGGCGTGGGAGCACAAAGTGCTTCTCCACGTCTCAGGTTCGAACCCCACCGGGACAATCACATCATCAAAAAAAAAAACAGCTCGAATCGAATTAACTATTCAAATCGTATATATACACACGCATAATATATACAAACACGTATAGATAATATATTTGTGGAGAAATTGGAGTCCATAAATGTTTACAAGTCTACGTGGAAATTACTAATAAATCTATATGATATAATGGTTAAATCTTTATTTAACTTTTAACTTCATGGATTCTCTAACTAATTTTAGAATATTTTTTTATAATTTTATTTGCGTGATTGGGAATATTCGTTGTAAGTTTAAACACTATCGTCTCTTTTTATATTTTCCTCACGAATTTACCTTTTTATTTTATTGTAAATATTGTTTATGTTCGCACAACTGATTTATATCCTGGATGGATAGAGATACACATATACAAATATTTTTATGATTTAGATTAGAAAATATTTTTATAAGATATAAATTTTATTTATTTATATATATATATATATATATATATATATATGGTTCTGAAATCCACAAAAATATAATGACCTCCTCAAATGAAATTTTGACCAAAGAGGGTCCTAATAATTCTTCTTTTTAATCATTTTTTTCAGATTCAGAATGCATCCCTACTTTGATCCAAAGAAAATGAAAATATATTAGTTGTTCACGAGCAACATATATATACTTTGAAATTTTATTTCACATCTGATGTACATAAATATCGATAGATATATCTGAACTTTTGGAAATAATAAAATAAATAGATAGATATTTCTTTTACCTTCAAAATGATAATTTTATATCAAATTATTCGTTGAATATGATCCATTGAATGTATTATAAAATGAAATTCCAAAATATTATATTTTTGTTTCTTACTATCAAATAGGATTTTTTCCGCATCGTCGGACGGTGTAAGATGATATTCTCCTGACTATTCAAATTGCGATGTGAATTCCAAAGTATAGTTTATCAAGAGATATAAAATATTATCGTAATATTTAGATTTGATATTTTTATTGATTAAATAAGATATTATGTGATTCTATTTTCTATTTATTATAATGGTTTATGTTGAATAATGAAAAATCAAATGATTATCAACTTTTTCTCTATAATGGTATCAGAGCATGCACCACTAAACGTTGTGAGGATTTCTACATCCGACTTTTAACCCTTTCGATTGGAAAACTCCGATCGTTGACCTACGCATTTGCGCTATTTATTTTCTTTTTCTGGCATAGTCGCTAAACCATCACGTCTTACCCATTTGCGCTATTTATTTTATTTTTCTGGCATAGTCGCTAAACCATCGTGTCTTTTGCACCGCCGACATTGCTGTCGTCTACACTGTAATATCGTGCATCTGCACCGCGCATCTGCCCCTCAAATTTTTTTTTCTTTCTTCCAACCTCGTTGCTAAATTACACGCATTTGCGTCGCGCTTTTGCGCCCTTTATTTTTTATTTTGCGCCAGTATTGTTGTCCTGTTATCCATCTTCATCATCATGCATCTGCACCATGTTTTTGTGTCACACCGAACTTTTTAGATCCACTAACAATCCACTGTTTACCCAGGTTCGATTATCGAATCCCGCTATATTTTCTTGATAATTCAAATTTAAGCAGATGTTTCTCATCTCTTTGATTTTGAGGGAATGTATAAAAGGATATAGAGAATATCTTCGAAGATATCAAGAGTGTAAAATATTATCTTAATATTTAGATTTGATTATATATATTGATTAAATAAGATATTATGTGATTCTATTCTATTATTTGTAATGATTTATGTTGAATAATGAGATATTTTTCTATTATTTGTAATGATTTATGTTGGATAATGAGAAATCAATTCTCCACTTTTTTTCTATTATAATTAAATTGTTGGGAGTATTGTTTTTAGATCATTTGTAATATATATTATTACAACATCTTCCAGGGATTAAGCACACTCCCTTTCTCGGTTCAACCATGGTGTACATTTTGTAAGCGCTTAGGTTTTTTTCTTTATACTTTATAAGTATAGATAATGAGAGGAGAAGAAGTATAAAAAAATACTCTATGAATACTCTTTGTATTTCTTTTCTTTTTCTTGTGTTTTGTTGTTATTAAAAACAACTTCAACCTCCACATATTTATACTACTCTTGATAACATTCTAGTTCTAATAATAAATCTAGTCTAAACAATAATTATTTTGAACACATCATTCTATGCTTTGAACACATATTCCTATATCACAAAATTCTAGGAATAAGTTTAATTTCCAATATTAGCCTCCCTTAAACTTGTTCCTCCTTGAACTTGGACTCCAAGCTTATTCCGAAAAGGTTTCAACTTATCTTTCACTTTGATCCACTTCTTCTTCCTGTTAACTTCTTCAAATCCAGCAGATACATAGAAATTAGTAAACTCATCATCAAACATGGATTCTATCGGTTGAGTTGTATCATAAATCTCCTGAATGCTTTTCATCTTTCTCACGGGTGAGTTACTAGAATCGCCGTTATCAAAACGGTTCTGGATAACTCGGAATGGTGAATTTTCCTCAACTTCTTCGAGAATGATTCTTTGCGATTGACTGCTTCCGTTCCAATCCCAACTTTTCTCCTCATCAAATTCAACATCTCGAGACATTATAATTTTGTGAGTTTCGAGATTATACAACTTGTATCCCCTGCAATTTTCACCATAACCCAAAAATATGCATTTCTGACCTTTATCCTCAAGCTTTGTTCGCATTTCTTCCTGCACTTTTGCATATCCCACACACCCAAAGATTCTGAGATGATCAATCTTCGGTTTTCGTAAGCTCCAAGCTTTCTCCGGTGTCATGTCTTTGATTTTCTTCAATGGAAATCTGTTCAACAAATAAACAGCATATGCAACAGCATCTCCCCAAAACTCCTTAGGGACTTTTCTCTCATTAAGCATACATCGGACCATATTCAGTATAGTCGTGTTCTTCCTCTACGAAACTCCGTTTTGCTGTGGTGTTTGAGGCATAGTGAGCTTATGAGAAATCCCGTGTTCCTTGCAAAAATTCTCAAAATCGTTTGATGTATACTCTCCTTCACGATCAATCCGCAGGTACTTGATTTGGCATCCACTTTGTTTTTCCACCATACTCTTGAACTCTTTGAATTTGGTAAAAACTTCACTTTTCTCCTTGAGCATATAGATCCATGTCTTTGCACTATAATCATCAGTAAATGTCAGAAAATATCGATTATCTCTATTCGATGCGGGATTGATGGGTCCACAAACATCCGAATGCACCAGCTCAAGGTGACATGCTGCGCTCCATGACTTGTATGTCGGAAACGACTTCCTTTGCTATTTTCCCATAACACAAACTTCGCACAGATTGTTAGGAGCTGCAATCTTGGGTAACCCAATCAGTACGAAAAAAAAGGCCAAATTCCAACGGATTTTTCCAACGGATGCGTCCTTTGGAATATTTCCAACGGATTTCCAACGGCCTTCCGTTGGAATAATTCCAACGATTTTCTAACGGACTTCCCACGGATATCTAACGGACGCATCCGTTAGAAATCCGTTGGAAATTTCCAACGACAATTCAACGGATATCAGAGTTGGAAATTTTCAACGCAAATTCCAACGGCATGCCGTTGTAAATAACATTCGACAATTTCCAACGGTCACCCGTTGGAAATATCTGAACGTTATGAAATGCGGCAAAAATTCCAACGGATAAACGTTCGAGTTATTCCAACGGATATCCGTTGGAAAGTTTAACGGTCGATGCAATTTCAACGGATTTCTAACGGACATCCGTTGGAATATTTGTCTATTTAAACCATCCGGCCATTTTTCTCCCAAACCACTCTCTAAATCATTCTTCTAGTATCCTTACACCAAAAATTCTCCTAAAAATGGCTTCTTCAACAAATCCGAATATTTGTTCGTCCAGGCAATGGATATATGAAAGAGTTGATTCGATTACAAAAGAGGTAACGCAAGAATTCATTATCGGTTTGGAACAATTTATGAATTTTGCTTCCATGCAGCCGTTGTGCCAAGAACGTGGAAAAATGTTATGTCCATGTACAAGTTGTCGCAATTTTAAATATCGCAGTCCAGAAGATGTTTGTAAAATCTATTTCGAAGGGGATTTATGGGAGATTATTATATTTGGCGATTTCATGGAAAAAAAGTTCGGACAATCACAACGGGACATGTGTCGGCCGAGTAGAGGTATGATGTAGATGAAGATGTAAGAAATCCTTATGTTGAAATGGTGACATATGCTTTTCCTGGGGCATTGGTTGATCAAAACTCATCACAAGAACATGAGGAGCCAAACGTCGAAACAAAACGGTTTTTCGACATGTTGGATATGGCAAATCATCCTATCTATGAAGGATGTAAAGAAGATCAGTCACGTTTATCTCTCGCATCAAGATTGATGAGTATGAAAATGGATTACAATGTCACCGAAAGTTGCATGGATTCATTCTGTCAAACGTTGCGTGAATATTTACCTGAAAATAACGAAGCTCCAGAATCGTATTATGATACGAAGGCTATGTTGAAGAATTTGGGAATGCCTTATGAAAAGATTGATGTTTGCAAAAATGGTTGCATGTTGTACTGGGGTGAAGAAAAAGAATTGGTTAAGTGTAAATTCTGTGGGACTAACAGATACCGTCCGAGTAAGAATGTACGGAGACAAACTCCGTATAAAAAGATGTTCTATATTCCGGTATCGTTCACTTCCCGATCAAATTGCCAAGGCCTACCAAGCAGAATGTGGCCGGCTTGCATAGGGACGACGTCACAGATGACCTCATCGCGGTACTTACCTATGCTGAACGGGATCTTGACCCTTTCGGTCACCTTTATCTCTCCGCTGTTATTA
>NW_010969135.1:429591-429890 GCF_000463585.1 Tarenaya hassleriana | reverse complement strand
AAATCTCATGCGAAAGCGTTTCGTACCCCCTCATTTCCATAGAGATCTTCAACGAAGGTATAGGCGTCTAGCGCAAGGATCTAGATCGGTTGACGAATATTACGAGGAGTTCGAACGTATTAGGAGCCGACTAGAGCTAGACGAGGACGAAGAAACGGTGATGGCACAGTTCATAGACGGACTGCAGGATAAGATTGGCCGCAAAGCGGAGCGCCATCCGTACCGGGACCTTCAGGATCTCGTACACCTAGCTGTACAAATCGAGCAACAAGAGAGACGTAAGTCTTCTAGGCTAGGAA
>NW_010969135.1:420609-425835 GCF_000463585.1 Tarenaya hassleriana | reverse complement strand
AGTCAGTCGAACTCAGTGAACGAGAAAGCAGTCGAATCAGATAAGGTGGCTTGTCCATGCCTTATGTTCGACATATGATATCGCGATACAAAAGGATCATCAGCCGGAATCATCACTGGAGTTCGTAAAGATCACGAACAAACTCTATTCGAGATAGGTAGTCATAGTGTCTTGCTAGAGATTTTCGACATGTTGGATATGACAAATCATCTTATCTATGAAGGATGTAAAGAAGGTCAGTCACGTTTATCTCTCGCATCAAGATTGATGAGTATGAAAATGGATTACAATGTCACCGAAAGTTGCATGGATTCATTCTGTCAAACGTTGCGTGAATATTTACCTGAAAATAACGAAGCTCCAGAATCGTATCATGATACGAAGGCTATGTTGAAGAATTTGGGAATGCCTTATGAAAAGATTGATGTTTGCAAAAATGGTTGCATGTTGTACTGGGGTGAAGAAAAAGAATTGGTTAAGTGTAAATTCTGTGGGACTAACAGATACCGTCCGAGTAAGAATGTACGGAGACAAACTCCGTATAAAAAGATGTTCTATATTCCGGTATCGTATGTTGGGTTTCCTGGGATCTCATGAGCGAATCTAATTCCTAATAGATCGATTCTAGGGTTTGCGCAGCGGAAGTAAAACAAAAATTTATAGAACCCTAGAACCATGCTGCTATTGAATCGTAGAAACGTTAGAACGCTTATCTCAATCGATCCGGTGCCTATATCAATTGAAGAACACGTATGATCACGAAAGGCAGGAAGAATATCTCGCCCTCTACACGTATCCACACCACGGGATGGATTCCAACGGTTGAAACTTGTCTGCTAGGACCCGAATCTGCTATTCGATTTTGTGCTTCAAGAAAACGAGACTTAGAATTCCTTGAACTCTTTGGATCTCACCAAAGGCTCTTAGAATTCTGCCAAAAGTCGGCCCTAAAGTCTCTTGGATGATTAGGGTTTTTAATCTCCTTCTTATAAGGTGATTTAACCCTAATTCGGTTTAATTTCGGAAAAACTGAAGCTAGGAACGGACGGTCCAGAAATACACGCGGACCGTTCATTCCAGCAAGCCAGAACGGACGGTCTGCATTCAACACGGACCGTCCGTTCCAACACTTAGAACGGACGGTCTGTGAGTATTCGTGGACCGTCGGGTCTGGATGGAGGACCGTCCGTTCCGGACTTCTGGTCCGTCTGTTCCAGACCCTTTCGTCTTGGTTTTCCCGTCGTTTTCTCGTGCGTTTTGTCCTTCCCTGCGTGTGTGACCCTGTAGGCTCATTCGATATAGCAGTATAGTCCGAAATCTCTATTCCGGATATACAAGTCATAGGCGGTCTCTAGCAAGACACTATGACTACCTATCTCGAATAGAGTTTGTTCGTGATCTTTACGAACTCCAGTGATGATTCCGGCTGATGATCCTTTTGTATCGCGATATCATATGTCGAACATAAGGCATGGACAAGCCACCTTATCTGATTCGACTGCTTTCTCGTTCACTGAGTTCGACTGACTGAAATAGACGATGTTCGTCTATAGTGCGGCCACACATTCCTACAGTCTTGCTCACACGAGGGTGTTGGGTTTCCTAGGATCTCATGAGCGAATCTAATTCCTAAGAGATCGATTCTAGGGTTTGCGCAGCGGAAGTAAAACAAAAATTTATAGAACCCTAGAACCATGCTACTATTGAATCGTAGAAACGTTAGAACGCTTACCTCAATCGATCCTGGGCCTGTATCAATTGAAGAACTTGTCTGATCACGAAAGGCAGGAAGAATACCTTGCCCTCTACACGTATCCACACCTCGGGATGGATTCCAACGATTGAAACTTGTCTGCTAGGACTCGAATCTTCTATTCGATTTGTGCTTTGAGAAAAAACGGACTTTTCCACACTCTCAAGCTCTTGGATCTCACCAAACGTCTGCCCTTAGTGTTCTCAAGTCGGCTCACTTATATTAGGGTTTTTAATCTCCTTCTTATAAAGTGATTTAACCCTAATTCGGTTTAATTTCGGAAAATCTGAAGCCCGGAACGGACGGTCCAGAAATACACGCAGACCGTCCGTTCCAGCAAGTGGAACGGACGTTCCGCATTAGTGGACCGTCCGTTCCAGTCTTATGGAACGGACAATCCGTTCTGGACCGTCGGATCTGGCTCGGCGGACCGTCCATTCTAGACTTCTGGTCCGTCCGTTCCAGAACCTTCCGTCTTGGTTTTTCCGTTGTTTTTCTCACTCTCGGAGTCCGGACTCGCCATAGCCTCTGGGTATGTGGTAGGCTCGTCATGTTCTAATAACATGAGTTCCTCATTCCCAGTCTCGGTTTTTCGTCGTTTTCTCTCGTGCATTTGTCCTTCCCTGCGTGTGTGACCCTGTAGGCTCATTCGACATAGCAGTATCACCCGAAATCCCCATTTATGGTATACAAGTCATAGGCGGTCTCTAGCAAGACACTATGACTACCTATCTCGAATAGAGTTTGTTTGTGATCATACGAACGCCAGTGATGATTCCGGCTGATGATCCTTTTGTATCGCGATATCATATGTCGAACATAAGGCATGGACCAGCCACCTTATCTGATTCGACTGCTTTCTCGTTCACTGAGTTTGACTGTCTGAAATAGACGACGTTCGTCTATAGTGCGGCCACACATTTCTACAGTCTTGCTCACACGAGGGGCCCAGCGATATCTCTCTCTTTTACGAGAGGTACAAATTCCGTCTTGACTATCTACAATCCAGTACATGATTCGTTTCGTACCTGATATACGCCTTTATAGTCCTCCTGTTACGCAGGACGTTTGACGTATTCAAAGCACGCAACTCCTCATGTTGGATTCCGTAGATATCTCAGGTCTTAGGATCCAATCATGGAACCGTCATATGAGATTCTAGTCATGACTCTAGTCCATGTGACAATCTCATGCGGGTCAGTCCAGTATTCCGTTCTGCAACGAATACCTATGATTGTGATCGTATCCAATACCTATGATCATCTGTGTGATCATCAATCACACATCATACTAGTCTTATTATGTCGTTATTCCCATAACGACATAAGACTAGGGAGTTTAGTATCATTCCTAATGATACATGGATTTCATAACAGATCCAGTATGCAAGAACATGTAATGAATAAAATACTTTCATAAAACTATAGAAAGTATCAATACATCGAATGTATCTCAATGAAGCTCATAATCAGTACATCATAGAGCACTAAACCAACAATCTCCCACTTGCTCTAATCATGAACTGCTAAACATCTAATGCCCATATCCCTAACATGACCCTCATGCTTCGACGAAGGGAGAGGCTTCGTCAACGGATCGGCAATGTTGTCATCTGTCGACACTCTGCAAATGTGTACGTCTCCTCTGTCTATGATCTCCCTGATGAGGTGAAATCGTCTGAGTATGTGTTTGGATCGTTGATGGGATCTGGGTTCTTTCGCTTGTGCGATCGCTCCATTGTTGTCACAATACAGAGCAATGGGGCTATCAGCACTCGGAATGACACCCAAGTCACCAACAAACTTTCTGATCTAAACAGCTTCCTTTGCTGCGTCCGACGCTGCAATGTACTCAGCTTCTGTAGTAGAATCTGCAACGGTCGCCTGCTTGGAACTCTTCCAGCTAACAGCGCCTCCGTTTAAGCAGAAAACATAGCCAGACTGCGATCTGTAGTCATCCGGGTCTGACTGGAAACTAGCATCGGTGTAACCTCTTACAGCGAGCTCGTCTTCCGACCCACCGTATACCAAGAACATATCCTTAGTCCTTCTCAAGTACTTCAGGATGTTCTTGACGGCGATCCAGTGCGACTCACCTGGATCTGACTGGTATCTACTCGTAATGCTCAACGCGTAGGATACATTCGGTCGAGTACAAAGCATGGCATACATGATAAATCCAATTGCCGAAGCATATGGAATCCGATCCATGCGTTCTCGCCCATCAGGTGTCGTAGGACACTGACTCTTGCAGAGAACTGTGCCACTGCTCATCGGTAAGGTTCCTTTCTTGGGATCTTGCATCTTGAACCGTTTCAAGACCTTATCGATGTAAGTACTCTGACACAATCCTAGAAGACGCCTCGATCTATCTCTATAGATCTTTATTCCCAGAATATAGGCCGCTTCTCCTAGGTCCTTCATAGAAAACTGCGTTCCTAGCCAAGACTTAACGTTTTGCAAGGTAGGAACGTCATTCCCTATAAGGAGAATGTCATCCACGTACAGCACTAGAAATACAACTGTGCTCCCACTGACCTTCTTGTAAACACATGGCTCGTTTTCGTTTTGTGAGAAACCAAACTTTTTGATTGTCTCATCAAAGCGAAGGTTCCAGCTCCTTGAAGCCTGCTTCAGTCCATAAATGGACCTCTGAAGCTTGCACACCATCCTCGGGTTCCTAGGATCGACAAAACCTTCGGGTTGTGTCATGTACACATCCTCGGTCAAGTTCCCGTTAAGGAATGCGGTCTTGACATCCATTTGCCATATCTCATAGTCGTAATATGCGGCTATGGCAAGTAGGATCCTGATGGACTTCAGCATAACTACGGGCGAAAAGGTCTCATCATAGTCAATACCATGAATTTGACGGAATCCTTTCGCCACAAGTCGTGCCTTATACGTGTGCACGTTGCCATCCATGTCGGTCTTCTTCTTGAAGATCCACTTGCATCCGATGGGTTTTATCCCTTCAGATGCATCAACCAAAGTCCATACTTGGTTGTCTGACATGGATTGCATCTCAGACTTCATAGCCTCGCGCCATTTCTCGGAGTCCGGACTCGCCATAGCCTCTGGATATGTGGTAGGCTCGTCATGTTCTAATAACATGAGTTCCTCATTCCCAGTCACGAGAAATCCATATCTCGTTGGCTCTTGGCGAATCCTGCCTGATCTCCGAGCTTCACTCGTCAAAGGTTGAGTCACAACCGGCAGTGAAACAGGTTGAACATCTTCAACTTGTTCACTCGGCTCAACGTCTACTTGCTGCTCTCGAACTTCCTCAAGTTCGATCCTACTCCCACTGACTCTTCAGGACACGAACTCTCGCTCCATAAAAGTCGCATTCCTGGCAATGAACACCTTGTTCTCTGCCGGAATGTAGAAGTAGTAACCCTTAGTTTCCTTAGGGTAGCCTACAAATAAACACTTATAAGATTTGGAGGATAACTTATCAGTCACCTGACGCTT
>NW_010969135.1:416865-418640 GCF_000463585.1 Tarenaya hassleriana | reverse complement strand
TTTCCGTGGCTCTCAGCTTTCTTTTGGAATGACGCATTCAACTGATCAACTATCAAAGAATCGTTCATGTCCTCTAATCGCTTACGCAATTCCGAGGTCATGTTTCCAAATGTTAAGCTAGACTTGTCCGGATCATCATCCACATGCTTCCGATAAGCATCAATGATCGATCTAGAAGCCATGGTTAGAGTCTTATCCTTCATAAGGATAGATCGCATCGTCAACTTCGGTACAATACCGGTTAACGCTATGTCCTACAGAAAAAGACAAAACAGAACGAAAACACATCTACATGCAGATTCTATCAATGATCTACTACCAGCTAGTCCATCATCAATCAGTGTCAGTCTATCTGTGATCCACTACCAGCTAGTCCATCATCAAATAATGAGAACATAGATGCAAAGATGAGCTATATTCTCATAAAGAAAATTAACCCTACAATAAATTTCCATTATGGGACTAAGATCCGTATTTCACATAAGAACAAGTTTTTACACTCAGTCTTATGCTATTTAGGTAGACATCTAATGTCAATCACATCCAATGTGATTCTTAGATCTTTTATGAGACTTATGATATCAAATATCACTTCATACTCGTCTCATCTGTACCATTAAGTCTCAAGTCAAACTTGATAACTTAACCCAAGATAAACCATATTCAAGCTGTAGGAACCACGATTTTCTACCCTGCCTCACAAAGATAATCCGGCACGCTCAGCTTTGGCATGACCCGTGTTACGGATGATCGATGCCTTGACAGGCGCTCTAGTAATGGGAGGTACACACTTAGCATTACATGAATAAGGGATTTTCGAAACCGCACCTAGATCAAGCATCTACTTTCAAGCTATGAGAACCACCATTTCTCCATCTTGCCTCACCAAGATAATACGGCACACCCAGCTTTGGCATGGCCCATGACACGTACGATCGAGGCCTTGACAAGTGCTTTACTTATAGAGCTTCTAGATCTAATCGGTTTCTGTGCAACGATTGTTCATAATCCGAATAGACCATCCATTCGATTATGTAATCCCAATCCCGGAGCTCCCACTCAATCAAACATATACCATATCTTGATTAAGTTACATGTTTTCATTCACTATGGACCATCCATAAGAATGAATCATGTCTATTTGAGTTACAGTTGATTAGATTATGCAACGATTGCGTAATCGGACATCGAAAACGGAAATTTTCGGAATCTGGACTCCAGACCGTCCGTTCTGGAGGTAGAACGGACGTTCCAGGCTGGCAGAACGTTCGGTCTCGACTGCAAAAATCAGAACGGACGTTCCGCCTGTAGAACGGACGTTCTGAATGGCAGAACGGGCGGTCCAACCTTCCGTTCTGTGCCAATCAGTCCGTCCCCGCGTTCTCATCCCCGATCAGACCCGAAACTGAACTGAATTCTTCTGTACACCCAAAATTCGAACTCCTGCACTCTATGCAACATGAAACGTGCAATCTACACTAGATTCAATCATCAAACATGCATAGATATCAAAGCAAACATGGATTCAAACCCTAAAACATGCGTGATCGGGTTCTACGAAATCAAATCAGAGCAACCAGGCTCTGATACCACTGTTGGGTTTCCTGGGATCTCATGAGCGAATCCTATTCCTAAGAGATCGATTCTAGGGTTTGCGCAGCGGATATAAAACAAAAATTTTAATGAAACCCTAGAACCATGCTACTATTGAATCATAGAAACGTTAGAACGCTTACCTCAATCGATCCGGGGCCTGTATCAACTGAAGAATTCGT
>NW_010969135.1:412878-416562 GCF_000463585.1 Tarenaya hassleriana | reverse complement strand
GAATATAAGGCATGGACAAGCCACCTTATCTGATTCGACTGCTTTCTCGTTCACTGAGTTCGACTGTCTGAAATAGACGACGTTCGTCTATAGTGCGGCCACACATTTCTACAGTCTTGCTCACACGAGGGGTCCAGCGATATCTCTCTCTTTTACGAGAGGTACAAATCCCGTCTTGACTATCTACAATCCAGTACATGATTCGTTTCGTACCTGATACATGCCTTTATAGTCCTCCTGTTACGCAGGACGTTTGACGTAATCAAAGCACGCAACTCCTCATGTTGGATTCCGTAGATATCTCAGGTCTTAGGATCCAATCATGGAACTGTCATATGAGATTCAAGTCATGACGCTAGTCCATGTGACAATCTCATGCGGGTCAATCCAGTATTCCGTTCTGCAACGAATACCTATGATTGTGATCGTATCCAATACCTATGATCATCTATGCGATCATCAATCACACATCATACTAGTCTTATTATGTCGTTATTCCCATAAGACACAAGACTAGGGAATTTAGTATCATTCATAATGATACATGGATTTCATAATAGATCTAGCATGCAAGAACATGTAATGAATAAAATACTCTCATAAAACATAGAAAATATCAATACATCGAATGTATCTGAACAAAGCTCATAATCAGTACATCATGGAGCACTAAACCAACAGAGGGGCCCAGCGAAATCTCTCTCTTTTACGAGAGGTACAAATCCCGTCTTGACTATCTACAATCCAGTACATGATTCGTTTCGTACCTGATACACGCCTTTATAGTCCTCCTGTTACGCAGGACGTTTGACGTATTCAAGGCACGCAACTCCTCATGTTGGATTTCGTAGATATCTCAGGTCTTAGGATCCAATCATGGAACCGCCATATGAGATTCAAGTCATGACGCTAGTCCATGTGATAATCTCATGCGGGTCAATCCAGTATTCCGTTCTCCAACGAATACCTATGACTGTGATCGTATCCAATACTTATGATCAATGCTATGATCATCAATCACACATCATACTAGTCTTATTATGTCGTTATTCCCATAACGACACAAGACTAGGGAGTTTAGTATCATTCATAATGATACATGGATTTCATAACAGATCTAGTATGCAAGAACATGTAATGAATCAATTACTCTCATAAAACTCATAGAAAGTATCAATACATTAAATGTATCTGAACAAAGCTCATAAACAGTACATCATAGAGCACTAAACCAACATCGTACAGATTGAAGCGTTTGTATGAATCACAACAAACGGCTTCGCATATGAGATGGCATGCCTCGCATTCTACCGTTGATGGAGAAATGCAACATCCATCGGATGCTTTGGCATGGAAAACTTCAACATGGTATTTCATCAATTTGTTGCTGAGCCTAGGAATGTATATCTTTGTTTGTGTACTGATGGATTTAGTCCGTACGGACAGTCTGGCATGCAGTATTCATTATGGCCAGTTATACTTTCTCCGTACAACTTACCACCTGAGATGTGCATGAAAAGAGAATTTATGTTTTTGACATTGTTGATTCCTGGGCCAGAACATCCGAAGAAGAGTTTTGATGTGTATTTACAGCCGCTCATTAAGGAGTTGAAGGATTTGTGGGACATTGGAGTCCCTGCTTATGACGTAAGTGTGAAACAAAATTTTACACTGAGAGTGGTTCTTCTTTGGACGATCAGTGATTTTCCGGCGTATGGCATGCTATCGGGATGGAGCACACATGGAAGACTTGCATGTCCGTTTTGCATGGAGGAAACCGAAGCATTTCAGTTGAGACATGGGAGAAAGTCGTGCTGGTTTAACTGTCATCGCAGATTTCTTCCAAGGAATCATCCATTGAGACAAAATCGTACGCTTTTTACCAAAGGTAAAATCGTTATTGAGGAAGGTCCTGTTATGCAAACCAGAGAGCAAATTTATTTTGAGCGAATAAATAGTGGATATTTGGATGATTTGCAAGCTTCTGTGCAATGTGGAGGGAATTTTGGGCATAAGAAATGCAAAGGATTTGGTGATTGACATAACTGGTATAAGCGTAGTATTTTTTGGGATTTGCCTTGCTGGAGTTCGCTAACGCTTCGACACAATCTGGATGTTATGCATATAGAGAAAAACGTTTTTGATAACATCATCAACATCGTTCTGAATGTGCCAGGGAGAAGTAAAGACAACATCAACTCGAGGAAGGACTTGAAAGATATATGCAAGAGAAAAGAGTTGGAGTTAACACTTGATGGTTACGCACATGTGCCGATATTCAGACTCACAAGACCAGGTAAAACGGTCTTGTTTAAATGGTTAAAAGAAGAGGTTAAATTCCCTGATGGATATGCATCCAAATTGGCTCGATGCATTGATACTGATTCATTAAAGCTTATGGGAATGAAGAGTCATGATTGCCATGTATTCATGCAAAGACTCATTCCTATTGCATTTGCGGAGCTATTGAAACCCAGTGTCCACGGAGCGTTATGCGGTATCAACACATTCTTTCGAGATATATGTGCAAGATTTCTGAGAAGAAGTTGATGGGTCGCACGGGAACCTCGAGCACCGGTTCACAACCGGTCTCGGGTCTGGTCTGCGGGCTTACACAGCGGAATTAGCGTTCAAAATTTCTTGAACCGCCCACGGACCAATCTTTCGATGAAGAACCTCTTAGAGAGAAAACTAACCTTTGATTCACAATCTGAAAGGTTGGTTGATGATCACTGCCAAGGTGTTGAATGAGCCAACACCCTCTTGAGTAGTCCACACCCTTGGGATGGTTTCCAACATTTGGAAACTTGCCTGCTAGAGCTTGAAGAGAACAATTCTCTTGTGTATGATCTCAAGAACACCTTCTTGAGCTTGGGAGAGTTTTAGAGCAATCTTAGCTCTTCTGGAGGTCAAGAGACGGGTTAATAATGATCCAAATCATTCCCCACCCGTTCCCACCAAGAAAAGCCGAGATTTTCGCAATTTGGTGTTTTCAGACGTCCGGTCCGCCGGACCAGGAGTTGGTCCGCCGGACCAGACGAGTAAAAACACGCGGAACAGTTCGGTCATGGTCTTGGTCCGGAGCTGACCAACTCTTGGTCAGCCGGACCAAGACCATTTTCTGCCGACAGTCCGAAAACGATCGCGATCCGACGGACCAGGATTCGGTCCGCCGGACCAACCTTCTGGTCAGGGGCTGACCAACTCTTGGTCAGCTCCGGACCAGACCTCAATGACGGAGAAAAATCCGATTTTTCTCGTCCTTTCGGTCTCGTTCATACACTTCCATCCCATATGTGTGTGACCCTTTAGGCTCCTCCGAATACGGTAGTAAACACGAGATCCAATCTCGCTTTACAAATCATAACCGCTCTCTAGCAAGACATTATGATTACCCGTATCGGAAAGAGTTAGATGTGATCTAACCGAAAGCCAGAGATAGCTCTAACCATGATCCTCTTTGTCACGCGATATCATAATCGAACTCTCAGTTCGAATGCTTTGTCGTATCCCGAGTAGACTGTAAGAGATAGATGACTTTCATCTATAGTGCGGCCGCACATTTCTACAGTCTCACTCCTACGACGGGCCCAAACAATATCTCTCTCTTTCGAGAGGGACAAAGTTCCATCTTGACTATCTACTATCCAATACATGATTCGTAATGTACCCGAGCCACGCCTT
>NW_010969135.1:410035-412136 GCF_000463585.1 Tarenaya hassleriana | reverse complement strand
ACCCTCATGCTTTGACGAAGGGAGAGGCTTCGTCAAGGGATCGGCTACGTTGTCATCCGTCGATATCTTGCATATGTGTACATCGCCTCTGTCCACGATTTCCCTTATGAGGTGAAATCGTCTGAGTATGTATTTGGACCGTTGGTGTGACCTAGTTTCCTTAGCTTGTGCTATCGCCCCATTGTTATCATAAGTCCTCTCTTCGACTCTTGCATTCTGAACCGATTCAGAACTTTATCGATGTATGTACTCTGACTTAGGGCAAGAAGCCTTCGAGATCTATCTCTATAGATCTTGATGCCTAGAACATAGGCACCTTCCCCTAAGTCCTTCATAGAGAACTGTGTTCCTAGCCAAGACTTAACGTCTTGCAAGGTAGGAACATCGTTTCCTATGAGCAGGATATCATCCACGTATAGCACCAGGAAAACAACTGTGCTCCCACTGGCCTTCTTGTAAACACATGGCTCATCTTCGTTTTGAGAGAAACCAAACTGTTTGATTGTCTCATCAAATCGAAGATTCCAACTTCTTGAAGCCTGCTTCAATCCATAAATGAACCTCTGAAGCTTGCACACCTTCCCCGGACTCTCTGGATCGACAAAACCCTCGGGTTGTATCATATACACATCCTCGAGTAGGTTCCCGTTAAGGAACGCAGGTTTGACATCCATTTGCCATATCTCATAGTCATAATATGCAGCTATGGCAAGAAGAATCCTAATGGATTTAAGCATCACGACGGGCGAGAAGGTTTCATCATAGTCAATACCATGAATTTGCCGAAACCCTTTCGCCACCAATCGTGCCTTATAGGTATGCACGTTGCCATCCATGTCGGTTTTCATCTTGAAAACCCACTTACATCCTATGGGTTTTACCCCTTCGGATGCGTCGACCAAAGTCCATACTTTGTTGTCGTACATGGATTGCATCTCAGACTTCATAGCCTCGTGCCATTTCTCAGAGTCGGAACTCGCCATAGCCTCTGGATATGATGTAGGCTCGTCATGTTCCAATAACATGAGTTCATCACTACCAGTCACGAGAAATCCAAATCTCGTAGGCTCTAGGCGAACTCTCCCTGATCTCCGAGGTTCACAAGTATCAGGCGGAGTCTCAAGTCCCTGTGATGCAGGTTGAACATCTTCAACCTGCTCACTCGGTCCAGCATCTGTCTGTAGTTCTCGAATTTCTTCGAGATCAACTCTACTCCCACTAATTCCCTTAGAGACGAACTCTCTCTCCAGGAATTTCCCGTTCCGAGCAATAAACACTTTATTCTCGACCGGGTTGTAGAAGTAGTACCCTTTAGTTTCCTTAGGGTATCCTACAAACAAACACTTGTCCGATTTGGCGGATAGCTTATCAGAAGCCTGACGTTTCACGTAAACGTCACATCCCCAAATCTTCAAGAAAGACAAACTGGGACGTTTCCCAGTCCATATCTCATATGGTGTCTTCTGAACCGATTTCGTCGGACTCCTGTTCAGTATGAAAGCAGCAGTCTCTAAGGCGTAACCCCAGAAAGATTTTGGAAGATCGGCCTGACTCATCATAGACCGTACCATATCTAATAGGGTGCGGTTCCTCCGTTCCGACACGCCATTCCACTGTGGCGTTCCAGGAGGGGTCAACTGTGAAACAATTCCACAGTCCACCAGATAGTCAGTGAACTCTTGGCTCATATAGTCGCCACCGCGATCCGATCGCAATGACTTAATAGTCTTGCCAAGCTGGTTTTGTACTTCGTTTCTGAAAGCCTTGAACATTTCAAGAGTTTCAGATTTATGTCTCATCAGATAGACATAACCAAATCTACTGAAATCATCAGTAAATGTGACGAAAGCCAAATAACCTCCTCTAGTCTTTTGACTTCATCGAACAACAAATCACTAAGATGGCTAACGAGTGCGCTCCTTCCCACGAATTCGTCAGAAATATCGGTTTTAAAGACAACCGTACAGGTAAGGAAAATCCATCTGAGATACATGCTTTACGTGCAGAACTTGCCAAACTTAGAATGCAGGTAGAAAACGCCCATCAAATCACTGATCTAGATGCACCACGAGACGAGTACGTGCATGAGGATGTCAACTAC
>NW_010969135.1:406826-409251 GCF_000463585.1 Tarenaya hassleriana | reverse complement strand
CAGATTCCATTTTCTCTTGGGATCAGATGCAAGAGAAGTTCATGCAGTGATTCTTCCCTGCCAGCAAAACCCATCTCGCGAAGCAACAGATCAACTCTTTTATGCAGGAACCTGATGAATCTTTGCGCGAGACTTGGGATCGTTTTCTTGGATATCAGCGCCTCTGCCCTCATCACGGTTTGGACAAAAGGTACCTTATCTCCACTTTCTTGCAGGGTCTAAAGGAAGATACTCGAGTCCTCATTCGAGTTGCCTGTGGAGGAAGCCTCAATGAGAAGTCTTTTGACTTCATCGAACAACAAATCACTAAGATGGCTAACGAGTGCGCTCCTTCCCACGAATTCGTCAGAAATATCGGTTTTAAAGACAACCGTACAGGTAAGGAAAATCCATCTGAGATACATGCTTTACGTGCAGAACTTGCCAAACTTAGAATGCAGGTAGAAAACGCCCATCAAATCACTGATCTAGACGCACCACGAGACGAGTACGTGCATGAGGATGTCAACTACGTCGCCAACAATCCGTACTCAAACACATACAACCCAGGTTGGAGAAATCACCCAAATTTCTCATACAAGAACTCCTCCAACGCTCTAAATGCACAGCACAACAATTTCGGTGGTTCATCTATCCCGGGCTCCTCTCAAGGAAATCAATCTCAACCCCGAAATGCCTACCAGCATCAGAATCCAGCCCCTCAACACTACCGAGCTCCCCGTCAGCCTCAGCAAAACTTCGGCATGCCTCCATCTCAATCACAGGTAAGTCCTGGCTCTGACATCAAATCTATGCTTGCACAACTTATGCAGGGTCAAGAAGCCATTCGCACCGAGATGCGAGAACATCAGCAGAAGACCGACGCTCATCTCAAACTAGTCGATAACCAGATAGCGCAACTTGCTGCCTCTGTCCCTTCGCGACCTCAGGGATCACTTCCTGGGAACCCAGAAGCAAACCCCCGAGAGCACTGTAACGCTGTATGCTTGCGCAGCGGCAAAGAGCTCGCTAACCCTATCATCACATCTACGGAAAAAGGTCAGTGCTCTAACTCTGTCCCTACATCTCTTCTTGACCCCATAGTTGTTGAAAAATCGACAGAGATCTCGGGTGATGGAGAACGCAATGTATACATTCCACCGCCGCCACGTCCGCCTCCAGTTCCTTTCCCTCAACGACTCAGGAAAACTAGAGAAGACACCCAATTTGCTCGATTTGCTGACATGGTGCGTAAGTTGGAAATTACTATGCCGTTCCACGAGGTTATCACTCAGATGCCATCCTATGCTAAATTCCTGAAAGACATTCTCACAAAGAAGCGCGTCATCGAGAAGGAAACCATCACGCTTAATCCCGAGTGCAGCGCCATTCTTCAACACGATCTGCCACCAAAAATGTCGGATCCAGGTAGTTTCTCGATTCCCTGCAAACTAGGAAATGTTTCTATAGATCGTGCTCTTTGTGATTTAGGTGCCAGTGTAAGTCTCCTACCACTCTCCATCTACAAGAAACTCAACGTTGGAGAACTCAAACCGACTCGCATGGCTCTTCAACTAGCTGATCGTTCTATCAAATACCCTCTGGGTATTCTCGAGGATGTTCCGCTGAAAGTAGGCGATTACTACGTACCGGTCGATTTCGTTGTGCTTGACATGGACGAAGACGCCAAAATCCCGATTATTCTAGGGCGGCCATTCTTAAACACTGCAGATGCCATTGTCCACGTTCGGGCCGGCCGACTGACACTCAAGATCGGCGACGAAACGGTGGAATTCACGCTCGACCAGAATTTCAAGCAACCATCTACAGTGGACTCTATATGTTATATCGACTTGATGGATGCTTTAGCCGATGAGGTACTCTTTGAATTTCGTGATTTCGATGCCCTCTCTATTGCTCTTCTTTCTGAACAGGGCTACAGTACCTCTACGGAGCCTCAAATTCACGCATACACAGCATTCTTGAACGGTTTAGACGAAATGCCATGCAACACGGCCGTGTCATCATTCAACACGGACCGTGTCGACATTCTGCCGAAAAACATCGAACGAGACACGCCCGTGTTTGCAACCAGCTCAGTCCGTGTTTCTTGCAACACGGCCGTGTCATCACTCGACACGGACCGTGTCAAATGTCTGAGCAAATTTGCGAAGTTAGACACGTCGTGCATCATTATGGGCGAGCCCGTGCACAACTCGACACGGCCGTGTCGAGTGTGAACTCGGACCGTGTCGAGTCTCGGATTCACCTTCAGTCTGTTCCTTTGTTCGAACCGTTGCCCGTCTTCGCCGCAAAATCAACCCCCGTGCATCATCTACCTGACTGGGACCCTGCAATAGCCCCGAAACTTGAACTAAAACCCTTGCCCATTGGACTCAGGTATGCATTTCTCGGTCCCGATTCCACTTATCCTGTTATTGTCAAT
>NW_010969135.1:401681-405518 GCF_000463585.1 Tarenaya hassleriana | reverse complement strand
TGCGATATTTGCTCTCCAAGAAGGACGCTAAACCACGCCTCATCCGTTGGATACTACTTCTGCAAGAGTTCGACCTTGAGATCCGGGACAAGAAAGGAGCCGAGAATGGAGTTTCCGATCATTTGTCCCGCCTTGAACTCCCAGAGCAACTTCCCATTGATGACAATCTTCGAGATGAGCATGTTTTTGCCATGTCTACTCTTCCAGACGCTCCGTGGTATGCTGATTACGTCAATTACCTGGTAAGTGATATCCTTCCACCAGATCTGCGTTATAATGCCAGGAAGAAATTTCTCCACGACGTCAAGGACTACTTCTGGGACGATCCTTTCCTGTTCAAGAGAGGTACCGACGGTCTATTCCGCCGCTGCATCCCTGAAGGTGAGATTTTCAGTGTTATTTCCCATTGTCATTCCTCTGACTACTCAGGTCACTTCGCGACGTCAAAGACCGCGACAAAAATTCTTCAGGCTGGTTTCTATTGGTCCACGCTTTTCAAAGATGTCCACAGGTTTGTCTCTTCATGTGACGCTTGCCAGCGTACGGGTAACATATCCCGTCGTCATGAAATGCCCCAACAATATATTCTTGAGGTAGAACCATTCGATGTCTGGGGTATAGATTTTATGGGGCCTTTCCCCTCTTCTTGTGGAAATGTGTACATTATGGTTGCAGTTGATTACGTGACCAAATGGGTGGAAGTCCTGGCAAGTCCCACGAACGACAACAAAACCGTGGTGCGCATGCTTAAACGCACGATCTTCCCACGATTCGGTGTTCCCCGTGTCATCATCAGCGATGGGGGATCGCACTTCATCAACCGCACGATCAAAGCCCTCCTGCTCAAATACGGTGTCAAACACAAGATCACAACGCCTTATCATCCTCAGACCAGTGGGATGGTAGAAGTTTCAAACCGCGAGATCAAGTCCATACTCGAGAAGACGGTATCCAAATCCCGAAAAGATTGGGCTCTCAAACTCGATGACGCCGTCTGGGCTTATCGCACGACATTCAAAACTCCCATTGGGATGACACCGTTCCAACTCGTCTACGGCAAGGCATGCCATCTCCCCGTAGAATTAGAGCACAAAGCTTACTGGGCCATTAAGCAATTGAACTATGACATCAAATCTGCGGCCGAGAAACGGGTTCTCTCGCTCCATCATCTTGAAGAAATACGTCTTGATGCGTATGAGAACGCTAAAATCTACAAAGAACGGACGAAGAAATGGCACGACAAACACATCCTCCAGCGTCATTTTCAGGTAAATGATCTTGTCCTTTTGTTTAACTCACGATTGCGACTTTTTCCAGGGAAGTTGAAATCCCGGTGGTCTAGCCCATTCAAGATCAAATCTGTATCATCAAGCGGTGCCATCGAACTATGGGATCAATCCGGAAGCTCATTCAAAACTAATGCTCAACGTCTGAAACTTTACAACCCCGCTTTTCCATCGGACGCGAGAGGAGCCATCGCCCTCTCTGATCCCGCAGAGACATGAACCCTTGCCAGGTCCAGCTAACGACCTAAAACAAGCGCTTGTCGGGAGGCAACCCGATCCCGTATCCTTACTATATATTAGTTTCGGTTTATTATTCTCTTTCTTTTCTATTTATTCTCTCTACCCGCTCATTGCTATTTCTTCTCTCGTGGTCAATTCTGGCTATTTCAGGTCTCACGGATCACCGGACTATTAATCTTTCTTTTTGGCCGGAATTCAGCACGGCCCGTGTTGTCAGTAACTCGGCCGTGTTCACTTATTTAGATTTTCACAGAGATTTTGCACGGCCCGTGTTGATTTGAACACGGCCGTGTTCGTTTTTTTGCGAATTTGATAGAGATTTTGCACGCCCCGTGTTCTCACTCAACACGGCCGTGTTCAGTTGCGAATTTTTGACAGAAAATCTGCACGGCCCGTGTTCTCACTCAACACGGCCGTGTTTGGTTTTGCAAACTTTTGACAGAGAATCTGCACGGCCCGTGCTCTACTTCAACACGGCCGTGTTCGTTTTGCGAACTTTTGACTTTGCTCGGCCCGTGTTCTTCTGCAACATGGCCGTGTTCAACTGATTCGACGGATCGACACGGACCGTGCTCGATCTGCACGGACCGTGTTGTTATTTTTTTTCGGCCTTTTTATTCCGTTTTCGCAGGACTCGGCCGTGTCATCTCCTCACAGCTGCCACCGCGCCCCACCACCGCCGTTCTCGCCGCCGTTTCCGCCGCCATACGACCACCCACCGAGCCGCTTCTCCCATCACTCCCGCCGCAGCCTCGCTCCCCCTCGCCGCCTCTCACTCCCGCCATAGCCTCGCTCCCCCTCGCCGCCTCTCACCCTCGCCGCCACCACGCTCCCCCTCGCCGTCGTCCATCTCTTCCGCCCTCACTCCGCCTATGGCTGAGCGAGGCCGAATCGAAGGCCGCCCCGAACGAGGTCCGAAGCGTCGGTACAGCCGCACACTCCGGGACAATGAACCTTGGACCCCTCGCCGATGACCCTGGAATTCCTCTCTACCATCCAGTGCTACTTTCCGAGCGATGGCAGTACAGCGAATGCCTACATGGAATTTCGGATGCGGAATACCGAGTACCGCCTCTCAATGCATCAGTTTGCCGATATCCTCGGCATCGCACCAGGTACATCTTCGAAGCTCTCTCTTTTCCTACCTCAGCGTCAGGAAGTCTTTTGGCAGGCTATCGCCGCTCGATCGTACGAGAGTCGTACCGCGAAGGCAACCTGGATCCGCCATCCAGTGGCCCGGTATTTTCACCAATTCCTTACCAGCTGCCTCCTCGCCCGAGCTGCCGGCGGCACGGTGAATCATCAGGAACTTGGTTTTCTCCGCTGGGCTTTGAGCGATGCCTTCGACGGCGACACCTGGGGAATGGAGGAAGTTTGCCTTGCTTCCCGTATGGTGATGCATCTCGAGACTTTCGCTCAACCAGGGAATCCGACCGACGTCAAGACTTGCGTCGGCGGCATCATCACCATGATTGCTCGTCGCGTGGGCATTAATGTCGGACTCTATTCCGACGATGTGATCCCGGGCCACACCCTCCTGGATATTGCTGCGTTGGTCCAGAAATTTCACCTCTCCGAGCGACCGGTACACTGGCAATGGAACTATCTGGACCATCAAGGTAACCGCCAACGCGTACGCCTGCCTTGTCCTCATCTACCACCAATCACTTCAGCCGGTCTCCTCTTCCGAGCTCCCTTTGACGATGTCCCCAGTGACGATGCAGCCATGCCGGATGTTGACCAGCCTTCCTCCTCTCGGGGTCCTCAGTCCTACCCTCTTCCTTCAGAGGACTTCTCTTTCGACATGCCCCCCTCACCACCACCGGATCCGAGCTCCCACTCATTTCCCGACTACTCTGCTCAGATTGACATGCTCAGCCAGAGGATGCAGAGTATGGAGACGACCATGCACGGGTTCGGCGCTCAGCTCCAGTCTTTTGGAGATCTGATACGGACAGAGTTCGACGCTCAGAGGCAGTTCCGTGAGCAGCAGCATCAGATGGCACAGTACGCCACGGAGTTTCATCGCCGCTATGATGCGAGGTATGCAGCCGACAGCGACGCCCCCCTGATCCCTCTTCCACCTGGATACCCGTACTCGCCATACTACTATCAGCCAGGACCACCACCACCTCCTCCAGAGCAGTGAGCGTTTACTAGTTCTCTTGCTTTTATTTTTCTTTTGCATTTTCGGACTGTTTTATTTGCGTTTATCAGTTGTACGTTTTCGACTTGACGATGTATCACTCGTGCTTGTTCTATTTGCTGCGTTGTTTTGGTTTGTGCTGTTGTTTATGTGTTTCTAAGGTTG
>NW_010969135.1:400519-401347 GCF_000463585.1 Tarenaya hassleriana | reverse complement strand
ACCCGGCTTAGTTATCTAAGCGCCCGAATGAATTGTCGGACTTATCCGAAAAGGTAGCTTGACCTGAGGATTGATCTATAGGTTATAAGATGAGTCGTTGCCTAGGATGAAAGAGGGAACGAAAGCCTTCTAACCCAAGCTTATATGTTTCCCTAAAAACCGTTCCCCATTTGCAGGAATATTAGGCCCTATATAGTCTAGCGAACCCTCTTTATCTATCTTTATTTCTTTTGACTCGTTTAGACACACAGGCAAGTAGTCCGGGGGTGGCAGCAACCATCACGAGGTGAAAATAAGTCCTGTTGGATAAACCCATACCTTGTCCCTTTGACTCGTTTAGACACAGGCAAGTAGTCCGGGGGTGGCAGCAACCATCACGAGGTGAAAGTAAGCCCTGTTTCTAAAACCCATACCCTGTTCTTACGTTCGTTCCTCTTGATCATACCATGCATTCGTCCGACGCGTATTGAGAGTAAAAAAAAAAGAAAGAAAAAAAAAAGAAAAAAAAAAATATGAAAAAAAAGGGCTCGAATAAGAACGACAGAAGGAGAATGCATTTGATATCGATCTCTGGAACTCCAATTTCCCATCACCGTATTTAGACTCACTCCAAACTCTAGTGGACCGAATTATTCCTGTAGACAGCGCACGATGGCCAGAACGGACGGTCCATGAAGCAGAACGGACGGTCCGTTCGTACTCACAGAACGGACGTTCTAGACTCATCGGTCTCACCTCAGGCCGCCATCCTTGGACCGTCCGGTCTGGCATACCCAGAACGGACGGTCTAGGGCAGGACTACGCGATCAGATCGCGTTCTCCGACGTT
>NW_010969135.1:399668-400122 GCF_000463585.1 Tarenaya hassleriana | reverse complement strand
GATCACGAAAGGCAGGAAGATTACCTCGCCCTCTACACGTATCCACACCTCGGGATGGATTCCAACGGTTGGAACTTGTCTGCTAGGACTCGAATCTCTATTCGATTTATGTGCTTCGAGAAAACGGACTTCGATCAACCTCTCAAAACCTTGGATCTCACCAAAATTCTGCTAGAAGTCTGCCAAAGTCGGCTCAAAAAGTTCACACCGCCATTAGGGTTTTAATCTCTATCATATATAGTGATTTAACCCTAATTTCGGTTTAATTTTCGGAAAAACCGGAACCCGGAACGGACGGTCCAAAAAAGCACTGGGACCGTCCGTTCCAGCGTGTAGAACGGACGGTCTGCCTAAAACGTGGACCGTCCGTTCCACCACGTAGGACGGTCTGCGTGCTAATGTGGAACGTCCGTTCCAGTCTCCAGAACGGACGGACCACATGTCTGGACCGTCC
>NW_010969135.1:391866-397261 GCF_000463585.1 Tarenaya hassleriana | reverse complement strand
GTGTTGTTATTACTTGTGTGTTTCTTGTATGCCATTGTTTTATCACCGTTCTCGCTGGGAACGGGATGACCGGGATCAACCCGGGCTACTCACTAAGCAGTTGTGCTTAGCCCTCGTGGTTATATGTTTTTACAGATCACGAGGATTACGCGTAGCGTACCAGACGACGACGATCCGAGAGAGGCAGCATCATGTACGGGATTTGTATTTTGGACGATGGGACTTGTATTTCCGCATTTTGTACGGTTTAATTATGACTATTCGGACATGTGTTGTTTTGCGATACTGATCGCGTTGTATTCCCGCTGCTTACTCTGATTTGATTTAAAATGATTTTTGATTTCGTATTTTCGCTTCCGCAATTTATTATTTTCATGTATATCGTCTATGTGGCACAGCCCGTATACTGTACACGGGTTACGGGTGTCACAAGGCGGAGTCTCAAGTCCTTGTGATGTAGGTTGAACATCTTCAACCTGCTCACTCGGTCCAACATCTGTCTGTAGTTCTCGAATTTCTTCGAGATCAACTCTACTCCCACTAATTCCCTTAGATACGAATTCTCTCTCCAGGAATTTCCCATTTCGAGCAATAAACACTTTATTCTCGACCGGGTTGTAGAAGTAGTACCCTTTAGTTTCCTTAGGGTATCCTACAAACAAACACTTGTCTGATTTGGCGGATAGCTTATCAGAAGCCTGACGTTTCACGTAAACGTCACATCCCCAAATCTTCAAGAAAGACAAACTGGGATGTTTCCCAGTCCATATCTCATATGGTGTCTTCTGAACCGTTTTCGTTGGACTCCTGTTCAGTATGAAAGCAGCAGTCTATAAGGCGTAACCCCAGAAAGACTTTGGAAGATTGGCCTGACTCATCATTGACCGTACCATATCTAATAGGGTGCGGTTCCTCCGTTCAGACACGCCATTCCACTGTGGCGTTCCAGGAGGGGTCAACTGTGAAACAATTCCACAGTCCACCAGATAGTCAGTGAACTCTTGGCTCATATATTCGCCACCGCGATCCGATCGCAATGACTTAATAGTCTTGCCAAGCTGGTTTTGTACTTCGTTTCTGAAAGCCTTGAACATTTCAAGCGTTTCAGATTTATGTCTCATTAGATAGACATAACCAAATCTACTGAAATCATCAGTAAATGTGACGAAATACAAATAACCTCCTCTAGTGGGTAAGCTCATGGGCCCACATACATCGCTATGTATTAGGTCCAAGAGCTCTAACGCCCGTTCTCCTTTTCCGCTAAAAGGAGACTTTGCCATTTTACCCATCAGACAAGATTCACATGCTTCAATCGATTCATAATCGAAAGAATCCAGAAATCCCTCGGAGAGGAGTTTATGTATGCGTTTCTCGTTGATGTGGCCCAAACAACAATGCCAGAGATAGGTCAGGCTTAAGTTGTTCGGTTTAAACCTTTTCGCATTTACGTTATATACGAACATGGAATTGGAAGGTTGATCGTTCAAGACATACAATCCATTCACAAGGTAACCATTACCATAATAGACATCGTCTTTGAACATCATCAGGTTCTTATTCTCAATAACAAACCGAAAACCATCCAAATCCAAACAGGAAATAGAAATGATGTTTCTGCTTATAGCAGACACAAAGTAACAATTACTCAGTTCTATAACCCGTCCAGAAGGTAAAGATAAATCATAAACGCCGACAGCCAATGCAGCAACCTTTGCTCCATTCCCGACGCGTAAATCCACTTCACCTCGAGCCAACGTCCTACTTCTTCTTAGACCCTGCACATTTCCACAAATGTGTGAGGCACATCCGGTATCTAATACCCAGGATGAAGAAGTGAATACGTTAGGTTCGATAACGTAAATACCTGAAGTAGAAGCTTCAGCAAGCTTCTTCTTCTTCAGATCTTCCAAGAAGAGTTTGCAATTCCTTTTCCAATGACCAATTTCATGGCAGAAATGGCACTCTCCTTTCTCGGGTTTAGGCTTGGCGTTGTTGGCAACATTTTCCCCAGTTGCCTTGCCTTTGCCCTTTCCCTTGGAACGTTTCCGCTTTTTCGAACTCTTCGAAATAACGAGCACGTTCTTTTCAACCTTAAGGCTCGTCTCGGCCGTTTTCAGCATTCCATGCAGTTCGGTCAAGGTCTTATCCATGCCATGCATATGATAGCTCATGATGAACTGATCATAGCAGTCTGGAAGAGACTGGAGCACAAGGTCAACAGCCAACTCCCTGTCGATCCTCAAGCCATAACGCTCAAGTTCTTCAAGATGACCCTTCATCTTAAGAACATGAGCGCTAACCGATTGCTCTGCCGTCATACGGCATGCAAGCATGTTCTTCAACGTGTTGTATTTCTCAACACGCGCATGCTCTTGGAACATTGTCTTCAACTGCTCGAGCAGATCAAAGGCGTTGACGCCCTCAAACTGTCGCTGCAGTTCAGGAGACATTGTCCCGAGCATGAGGCAAGAGACCTCCAGGTCGTCGTTGTGATGCTTCAATCAAGCATCACGAACGGCTCTCGCGGCGTTGGCCGGGGGCTCATCAGGAAGAGCCCCTTCCAGGACGTACATCTTCTTCTCGTTCCTGAGAACAATTCTCAAGGTCCGATACCAGTCCAAGAAGTTCGTCCCAGTTAGCTTATCCTTCTCAAGGATAGATCGCAATGATACGGTTGATACACTACCACCTGTCGCCATGTCCTATAGAGATGAACAGAACAACACAATATGCAATATCGATTAGTACAATACTAATTATAGTGAAAACTATTACGGATGACATGATGCAAATATGAGATAACTCCCACTAAGAAAAATAACCCTCTAGTAATTTTCTTAGCAGGCTAAGATCCATATTTCATATAGACTTGAGTCAGCTTTGGCATGACGCTCAAGTCTATGCTATTTAGGTAGACATCCAATGTCAATCACATCCAATGTGACTCTTAGATCGTTTATGGGAAAATAGTATCATTATACTATTGCATATTTCTATTCCCATCTATACCGTTAGGTCCAAGTCCAACTTGATAACCCAACTCAAGCTGAACCATTTTCGAACATATGAGAACCACCATTTCTCCATCTTGTCTCACAAAGATTGTCTGGTATGCTCAGCTTTGGCATGACCCATACCGGGCGATCGAAGCCTTGACAAGTGCTCGAACATGGGCGGTAAAAGCTTGAAATTAAATCGAGGGATTTCAACGTTACCAAGAAATAGCATATTACTTTCGAGAAATGAGAACCAAATTTCTCAATTCTTGACTCACTTAAGTAATCCGGTATGCACAACTTTGGCATGTCCCATACACGAATTACTAAGGTCTTGGCAAGAACTCTACTCGTAATAACCCTTCTCGATTGATCATAATATAACAATTATATTCTGATCCGACTCTGTTACTTTAGCCCGAATAGACCATCTATTCAGCTTAGTAAACAAAATCTCGGAACCTCCCATTCAATCAAGTAACTCCTATACTTGATTAAGTTTTATGTACTTAATTTATGTAGACCCTCTGCATAATTAAGTCATAAGCCATAAACAATCATGATTAACCCAGTCAAGTAACCATTACTTAACCGAATCGAATTCAAAAAACGCGAAAATCCGAAAAACAGGTGGTTGGTCCGGGGCTGACCAACCTTTGGTCCGCCGGACCAAACCAACTCAGAAAATGGACTCAGCTCGGACTGGAAGAAGAGGCGCGTAGTGGTCCGTTGAGTTGGTCCGGGGCTGACCCAGTTGGTCAGCTCCGGACCAGGGCCACTCCGCCACCTTCTTCTTCTCCTCAGTCGGACCAGACTTGGTCTGTTCAGTCCGTTACGTCCTGGTCTGGGGCTGACCAACACTTGGTCAGCCGGACCAGACGTTACGGAGCAGATCTCGGACCGAAAATTTCTCGTCGGACCAAACTTTCACGTCCGGTCCGCCGGACCAACAGCTTGGTCCGCCGGACCAGGACAGTTTGGTCTGTCTCCTTCTCTTCTTGGTCCGCCTGGATTGCTGACCAAAACCGAAGTCTGGTCCGCCGGACCAACTCTTGGTCCACCGGACCAGGGCTTCGTTTTCTCTTCTGGTCCGCCTCTCCCTCTGGTCCGCCGAACCTATTGTCGAAAAACAACGTCCAGTCCGCCGGACCGGGACACGTTTTTCACTTTTGGTCCGTTTCTCCTTCTCTGGTCCGTCGAACTGGGTTGTCCAATTCCGAACTCGCGGTCAGCGGCTGACCAACATTTGGTCCGCCGGACCGCGTAGTTCTGGGCAAAAACAGATTAAGATTTTCATCTTGATCTGTTCTCTTGCTATGTTCTAATCCGTTTTTCGTTCCGTTTTCTTGAGTTAATTCATGATTCAAGCCTCCACATATCTAAGTTTTGTTACATCAGTTAATCTTTCATAGATTCAATTATATAACAAATTTATCTTAGATCAAAACCAAGGAAAAATCAAGTTTGAACAAAATTTCAAACTTGCTCAAGAGTGACCGTTCTTCATCGAAACGAAGAACCGAGCTCTGATACCACTGCTGGGTCGCACGGGAACCTCGAGCACCGGTTCACAACCGGTCTCGGGTCTGGTCCGCGGGCTTACGCAGCGGAATTAGCGTTCAAAATTTCTTGAACCGCCCACGGACCAATCTTTCGGTGAAGAACCTCTTAGAGAGAAAACTAACCTTTGATTCACAATCTGAAAGGTTGGTTGATGATCACAGCCAAGGTGTTGAATGGGCCAACACCCTCTTGAGTAGTCCACACCCTTGGGATGGTTTCCAACACTTGGAAACTTGCTTGCTAGAGCTTGAAGAGAACAATTCTCTTGTGTATGATCTCAAGAACACCTTCTTGAGCTTGGGAGAGTTTTAGAGCAATCTTAGCTCTTCTGGAGGTCAAGAGACCGGTTAATAATGATCCAAATCATTCCCCCCCCGTTCCCACCAAGAAAAGCCGAGATTTTCGCAATTTGGTGTTTTCAGACGTCCGGTCCGCCGGACCAGGAGTTGGTCCGCCGAACCAGACGAGTAAAAACACGCGGAACAGTTCGGTCATGGTCTTGGTCCGGAGCTGACCAACTCTTGGTCAGCCGGACCAAGACCATTTTCTGCCGACAGTCCGAAAACGATCGCGATCCGACGGACCAGGATTCGGTCCGCCGGACCAACCTTCTGGTCAGGGGCTGACCAACTCTTGGTCAGCTCCTGACCAGGGAGTTTTCTCGGTCTGTTAAGTCCGCTGGTCCCACATGTGTCTGGTCCGGCTGACCAACTCTTGGTCAGCTCCGGACCAGACCTCAATGACGGAGAAAAATCCGATTTTTCTCGTCCTTTCGATCTCGTTCATACACTTCTATCCCATATGTGTGTGACCCTTTAGGCTCCTCCGAATAT
>NW_010969135.1:385530-391440 GCF_000463585.1 Tarenaya hassleriana | reverse complement strand
AGTTCGAATGCTTTGTCGTATCCCGAGTAGACTGTAAGAGATAGATGACATTCATCTATAGTGCGGCCGCACATTTCTACAGTCTCACTCCTACGACGGGCCCAAGCGATATCTCTCTCTTTCGAGAGGGACAAAGTTCCATCTTGACTATCTACTATCCAATACATGATTCGTAATGTACCCGAGCCACGCCTTTATAGTCATCCGGTTAAAGACGACGTTTGACGCAGTCAAAGTACATTACTCGTCATGATGGATACAATAGATATCTCAGGTCTGAGGATCCAAAGTGAACCATCAAGTGAGATTCAAGTCATGGATTAAATCCAATCGACAATCTCACGCGAGTCATCCAGTCACTTGTTCCAAACAAGTACTCATGACCGTGATCCGTATCCAATACACATGATCATCATGATGATCATCCATCACACCTCATGTTAGTCTTAATTCATCATTGTTCCCACAATGACAAGCGACTAAGGAATTTAGGATCGTACATCACGATCCATGGATAATCAATATTTATCAAATATGCAAAATAAATAATAAATAAATAATGTATTCATCCAATAAATACATCGTTTCATACATGGTTCTCATATCGTATGATCATTCTAGAGCATCATATCCATCAGAAGTTACCTAGGGGTTTTGAAAGGCAACATCCCCGAGATACTTCGCGCCTTGGAAAAGGTATTTTCACCTTTATTTTTTGATTTGATGGAACATTTACCTATTCATTTACCAGATGAGGCGATATACGGTGATCCAGTATAGTTTAGATGGATGCATCCATTTGAGCGATTTTTTTTCCATCTGAAGAAGAAGGCAAAAAACAAAGCAGCAGTGGAAGGATCTATCGTCAAACAATATTTGTTAGAGGAGATCTCCTACTTCAGTTCTTTCTATTTTGAATCTCATATTCAGACGAAGAAAAGGAAGGCTACCAACGAAGACGATAGAAGTTATCTCTACCAATATGATTCATGTTTCGGACTTATTCCCGAAAGTTTTCAACCTACTGGACGACTCGGAGGCAAGTCTGAAGAATATTGGTTAACTGTACAAGAGTACAATCACATCGCCACATATATATTGTTGAACTGTGAAGAACTTAAGTCATACGAAAGGTACACATTTTTAATCTCAAATGACTTTAGAAATTAATTAATTACATATTTATATTTTTCCTAATAACATGTTTTTTAAGACTTTTTGATGAGGATGTCTTGGCAACATATCATAATCTAAGTGGAGAGGAACTTGAAAGAATGAAGGAACAACATTATGCATCTTGGCTTCGAGACTACGTAAGTACTATATATATATATATATATGCATGTATGTGTTTTTTTATTAGTCATATCGAAGTAATTAAATATTTAATATATCATATCGATTAACTTTTATACGCAGATTCGGTCATGCAGTGATAGAATTTCGGCATGGATCAGAGATATATCACATGGACCTGGGAGAAAAGTCATTTGCTGGCCGATAATGTTCACCCGAGGATACACGTTTCACACTTACGATCATGGAAAACATAAATCCACGTTCAATGACGGAGTTTGTATAAAAAGCGGGTCATCTGAAGATCCTGATTTCTTTGGGGTTCGTTGGCAAATTTTCCAACTCCAGTATCCAGGATTAGTCGGGTTGAAAACAATCATATTCAGATGTGATTGGTTTGATACAACGTCGGGACGCGGCTCACGGAAAAATCGATGGGGAGGTGTTGACATAAACCTGAAATGTTCATATCCAAAGTACGATCCTTTTATATTTTCAGATTAGGCAGACCAGATATGCTTCATTCTATATCCGAAACATTCTGCGACATCGGTGAAACGACGACAGAAAGATCAATGGTCGACTGTTTTGAAGATTAACCCACGAAGATTAATCGTGGATTCGTCGACAACACAAGATCTCGATGAGCCAATGCAAGAGCAACTCGAAGATCTGGTTCTTCCCATTCGACTAGATAATTACGACGATACACTTGCACTTCCTGGCATAGACGACGAGTTACTTGATGATTCGTCAAACGTACAAGACGATATCGACGAATTCGTTTCGGACCATGATACAACTCTGGATGATGAAAGTGATGAAGATTCTATGTAGACTTATTTCTTTTTATTGTTTTCATATTTGTTTGTATTTTGAAGAATATTTTCATATTTATTTGTATTTTGAGGCATTTTATTTTTATTTTAAAAAAAATTGTTACATTCCAACGGGTATCCGTTGGAATCGAATCGCAGAATTCGAATGGTCAAAAAAATTCGAACGGATGCCCGTTGGAATGGTTGTGCAGCTATCGAATCGACACCAGTATTACAACAGATGTCCGTTGGAAATTTCCAATGGACACCCGTTGTAATGGGTGAAACATTGAATCCGTTCGACATTTTCCAACTGATGTCCGTTAGAATAACTGTTTTCAACGGGCATCCGTTGGAAAAACTGAAACATTAAATCCGTTCGACACACCTGGCGTCTATCACGTCAATCCAGATATATTCCAACGGATGCCCGTTGGAAATCCGTTGGAAAGTTCGATTATAAAATCCCAGCGCCCTCACTCTTCATCCTCATTCAATCTCCCAACAAAAAAAAAATCCTCTCATAAAAAAAAATTCGGCCGGCAAAAAAAAAAGAAAATCACAAAATGGTAATTTTTTTTCAACTCTTTAATGTTTGTTTATGTTTTATTTTGTATGAATTACTAACTATTGTTTTTTTTTTCAGTTTCGTAGGCAATTTTCGGGATCCGGTGGATTGTTGGCGGGTTCTTCTGGAGCATCGCCACCGTCGCCGCCACCACCTTCTCGTCTTCCGGAACCGGTGGACGCACCCCCGCTATTCCCAGAGATAGACATAACTCTGGAGGAGGTAGAGGAAATTTTAAATTCCTTCGAAACTCGTGAGGTCCCGCTAATTGATCCCGAACTTGACGGGGCATTATGGTAATTTTTAAATTAATTTATTTAAATAATTATTTTAATTATGTTATTAACTAAATAAAATAATAAAATGTTATTATTAGGTTTCGGGTTAACGATAAAGAGTTGAGGAAAAAATTTACGGCAATAATAACGTCTAATTTTCCTCAACTCTACTATTGTTGGACGGTGGTACCGGACAACATCAAACGTTATTGGTGGCACTCGTTCATCGTAAGTTATTTTTTAAAAAATTAATTTAAATAAAATAATTTATCACTAACTTTAATTTTTTTTATAAAGCCATATTTTTCGGTGGAAAAAAAAAGTACACCGATAAAGTTTACAAAGAGTTCAACCAGCTCGGCATGCAGCGGTTGAAACAAATGATGAACAATGCCAAACGCCGTCATCAGCTGCATGGACTGCCACCAGAGTGCGCAACAAATGAGTTGTACCAGCAGCTTATTGCGCATTGGAACTCAGACCATTTCAAGAACAAGAGTTCTAAGACGAAACAAAGTCGTCTGGCCCAAAAAGTCGAGGGTGATGGTCCTCATCTTCATACCTTATATATATATATATATTAGGAGAAAGAAATGGGGAGGACGCCATCAATTGTAGAGTTGATCGCTCAGATACACAAAAAGTCTGATGGATCATATGTCGATCCCCGTGCTGAACGCGTTGTAAGCACAGTGACTGAGAGACTTACCCAACTCTCGTAAAATATTGGCGACTCAGTGGGTTCTTCATCCGGTCTCTCTGCATTAGACCAAGATCGTTGTTATGTGGGGGTAAAAAATTTAATAATTCTTTTTTAAATATTTAATTTTAATACTTTAATTTTATTTTAAATATTTTATTCATTTTTCAGTCGGTCTCTCCAAATAAGGGCAGCATCTATGGATTAGGAGGATTGCAGCGAGATTTGTTTGATGATTTCGGTGCTGCAATTCCTCCTGGCATGCAGAGTGATCTCGAACAACAATGGCGGATCAAGACACTCGAACAACAGCTTGCGGCGACGAGGCAACAAGTGAGTAACCTCGAACAAATTGTTGAGCTTATGCGAGGTGATCGGCCACTCCACAACACGCCGCCAAGCTCGGGAGCAGAAATGACGGCACGTAATATCGGGACCAGCGAAGATGAAGAAACTCGTAGTGCCAATTAATTTATATTTTCTGAAATATTTAAACTTTCTGTAATATTTGAACACCGTTGTAAATCCGTTAGAAAATTTCTAACGGATATTCTAATGTATCCCGTAGGAAATTAGCCACGGATTTGCCGTTTGAATTCCGTTGGAATTATACGACGGACCCATCCGTTGGAAATTCGTTGAAATTATACCGCCGAAAAAACCGTTGGAAATCCGTTGAGATATTCCAACGGATTGTTGTGTTGGAATTTCGTTTGGAAATTGCCACGGATTTCCAACGGAATCAATTTTCTAACGACGTTTTTTCCAACGGATAAATCCGTTGGAAAATTCGATTTCCAACGGATTTTTGGCCTTTTCCAACGGATATGACGGTTGGAATTTTGGGTTTTTTTGTAGTGAATCACCATATCCTTCTTCTGAATTAATTCTAATGCCTTGAAATTTAGATGCCCATATCGAAGATGCCACAAAGTTGAATTATCTAGAGTCGTTACCTTCAAACACCTCAACTCATTAAAGCTCAGTTTCAATGGAAACATTCTGTTTTTCTCATCTCCACGGTTGTGATCAATTGGCCATTTTTGTCTCGCATGGTTAAAGACATATTCTTCAACCTTACATCAAAACCTTTCTCCAACAACTGGCCCACACTCAACAAATTGCTTTTAATATCGAGAACATAATAGACATTCGAGATGCAAACCTGTCTCTTGTTCAGGAAGGTCAGCGTGACTTCACCTTTCCCTTGAATTGGTCTCTTTGAAAGATCACCAAATGTGATATTGCCAAAGTTCCTTTCGATCAGTTTCGTGAACAACTCCTTTCTTCCGCACATATGGTTGGATGTGTTGGGTTTCCTGGGATCTCATGAGCGAATCTAATTTCTAAGAGATCGATTCTAGGGTTTGCGCAGCAGAAATAAAACAAAAATTTATAGAACCATAGAACCATGTTGCTATTGAATCGTAGAAACGTTAGAACGCTTACCTCAATCGATCTGGGGCCTGTATCAATCGAAGAACACGTCTGATCACGAAAGGCAGGAAGAATACCTCGCCCTCTACACATATCCACACCACGGGATGGATTCCAACGATTGGAACTTGTCTGTTAGGACACGAATCTGCTATTCGATTTTGTGCTTCAAGAAAACGAGACTTAGAATTCCTTGAACTCTTTGGATCTCACCAAAAGCTCTTAGAATTCTGCCAAAAGTCGGCACTCAAGTCTCTTTTGAATTAGGATTTTAATCTCCTTCTTATAAAGTGATTTAACCCTAATTTCGGTTTAATATTCGGAAAACCGAAATCTGGAACGGACGGTCCGGAATTGCACGTGGATCGTCCGTTCCAGTAAGGCAGAACAGACGGTCTACCTTTAGTGCAGACCGTCTGTTCTATCACATAGAACGGATGGTCTGCGTGTTGTCGTGGATCGTCCGTTCCACTCCTCAGGACGGACGGACCACGCATCCGGACCGTCGGGTCTGGACCCTTCCGACTCAGTTTTCCGTCGTTTTCTTTCGTGCATTTGTCCTTCCCTGCGTGTGTGACCCTGTAGGCTCATTCGATATAGCAGTATAATCCGAAATCTCTATTCCGGATATACAAGTCATAGGCGGTCTCTAGCAAGACACTATGACTACCTATCTCGAATAGAGTTCGTTCGTGATCTTTACGGACGCCAAAGATGATTCCGGTTGATGATCCTTTTGTATCACGATATCATATGTCGAACATAAGGCATGGACAAGCCACCTTATCTTATTCGACTGCTTTCTCGTTCACT
>NW_010969135.1:383355-384825 GCF_000463585.1 Tarenaya hassleriana | reverse complement strand
GACGATGGGAGAGGCTTCGTCAACGGATCGGCCATGTTGTCATCTGTCGACACTCTGCAAATGTGCACGTCTCCTCTGTCTATGATCTCCCTGATGAGGTGAAATCGTCTGAGTATGTGTTTGGATCGTTGATGGGATCTGGGTTCTTTCGCTTGTGCGATCGCTCCATTGTTGTCACAATACAGAGCAATGGGGCTATCAGCACTCGGAATGACACCCAAGTCGCCAACAAACTTCCTGATCCAAACAGCTTCCTTTGTTGTGTCCGACGCTGTGATATACTCAGCTTCTGTAGTAGAATCTGCAACGGTCGCCTGCTTGGAACTCTTTCAGCTAACAGCACCTCCGTTCAAGTAGAAAACATAGCCAGACTGCGATCTGTAGTCATCCGGGTCTGACTGGAAACTAGCATCGGTGTAACCCTTTACAGCGAGCTCGATATCCGACCCACCGTATATCAAGAATACATCCTTAGTCCTTCTCAACTACTTCGGGATGTTCTTGACGGCGATCCAGTGCGACTCACCTGGATCTGACTGGTATCTACTCGTAATGCTCAACGCGTAGGACACATCCGGTCGAGTACAAAGCATGGCATACATGATGGATCCAATTGCCGAAGCATATGGAATCCTATCCATGCGTTCTCGCTCATCAGGTGTCGTAGGACACTGACTCTTGCAGAGAACTGCGCCACTGCTCATCGGTAAGGTTCCTTTCTTGGAATCTTGCATCTTGAACCGTTTCAAGACCTTATCGATGTATGTACTCTGACACAATCCTAGAAGACGCCTCGATCTATCCCTATAGATCTTAATGCCTAATATGTAGGCCGCTTCTCCTAGGTCCTTCATAGAAAAATGCGTTCCTAGCCAAGACTTAACGTCTTCCAAGGTAGAAACGGCATTCCCTATAAGGAGAATGTCATCCACGTACAACACTAGAAATACTACTGTGCTCCCACTGACCTTCTTGTAGACACATGGCTCGTCCTCGTTCTGTGAGAAATCAAACTTTTTTATTGTCTCATCAAAGCGAAGGTTCCAGCTCCTTGAAGCCTGCTTCAGTCCATAAATGGACCTCTGAAGCTTGCACACCATCCTCGGGTTCCGCGGATCTACAAAACCTTTGGGTTGTGTCATGTACACATCCTCGGACAAGTTCCCGTTAAGGAACGCGGTCTTGACATCCATTTGCCATATCTCATAGTCATAATATGCGGCTATGGCAAGTAGGATCCTGATGGACTTCAGCATAACTACGGGCGAAAAAGTCTCATCATAGTCAATACCATGAATCTAACGGAATCCTTTCACCACAAGTCGTACCTTATACGTGTGCACGTTGCCATCCATGTCGGTCTTCTTCTTGAAGATCCACTTGCATCCGATGGGTTTTATCCCTTCAGAAGCATCAACCAGAGTCCATACTTGGTTGTCTGACATGGATTGCATCTCAGACTTCATAGCC
>NW_010969135.1:381986-382638 GCF_000463585.1 Tarenaya hassleriana | reverse complement strand
AGGTACGCAACGGTCTCTAAAGCATAGCCCCAAAAGGACTTCGGAAGATCTGTCTGACTCATCATTGACCGACCATGTCTAACAGTGTTCGGTTCCTCCGTTCAGATACGTCGTTCCATTGTGGCGTTCCAGGAGGAGTTAATTGTGATACAATACCACAATCAACCAGATAGTCAGTGAACTCTTGGCTCATATACTCGCCACCACGATCTGATCGAAGTGTTTTGATCGTCTTGCCAAGATGGTTCTGTACTTCGTTTCTGAAAGCCTTGAACATTTCAAGTGTTTCAGACTTATGTCTCATCAAATAGACATAACCGTATCGACTGAAATCATCAGTGAACGTAACGAAATACAGATAACCTCCTCTAGCTGGACAACTCATTGGCCCGCATACATCACTATGTATCAGATCCAATAACTCTGTCGCTCTTTGTCCTTTCCCCTAGAAATGATGCTTTGTCATCTTGCCCATTAAACAAGACTCGCAAGATTCAAGAGACTCAAAGTCAAATGAATCTAGAAGACCTTCAGAATGAAGCTTCTGTATGCACTTATCGTTTATATGGCCTAGATGACAATGCCAGAGGAAGGTTGGGTTTAAGTTGTTCGGCTTAAACCGTTTAGTACTCACGCTATAGATGGATGATAT
>NW_010969135.1:378873-380594 GCF_000463585.1 Tarenaya hassleriana | reverse complement strand
ATTTTCGAAACCACACTTAGATCAAGCATCTACTTTCAAGCTATGAGAACCACCATTTCTCCATCTTGCCTCACCAAGATAATACGGCACACCCAGCTTTGGCATGGCCCATGACACGTACGATTGAGGCCTTGACAAGTGCTTTACTTATAGAGCTTCTAGATCTAACCGGTTTCTGTGCAACGATTGTTCATAATCCGAATAGACCATCCATTCGATTATGTTATCCCAATCCCGGAGCTCCCACTCAATCAAGCATATTCTATATCTTGATTAAGTTACATGTATTCATTCATCATGGACCATCCATAAGAATAAATCATGTCTATTTGAGTTACAGTTGATCAGAATAAACAACGATTGCGTAATCGAACCTGGAAAACGAAAAATTTCGGAATCTGGACCTCGGACCGTCCGTTCCAGGTGTGGAACGGACGGACCAGCCTTGGAGAACAGACGGAACGGATGGTCTATGACAGCAGAACGGACGGTCCGCTATTAGCCATGGAACGGACGGTCTGTGCGACAGAACGGACGGTCCGTACTTCGCATAACGACCGGTCCAGTCACAAAACGGGACGGTCTTGCCTCAGCAGCTGGAACGGACGTTCTGACACTCAGACCGTCCGGTCCAGACCTGAAATTCGAGGTTCAACCTTCCGTTCCGTAGCCTCAGTCTGCCACCCCGGACCGTCCGGTCTGGCTTACCCAGAACGGACGGTCTAGGGTTCATGAACGTGATCAGATCACGTTCTATCGTGTTCTCGGCCCCGATCAGATTCAATACTGATTCGACTTCTCCTGTACACCCAAAATTCGAACTCCTGCACTCTATGCAACATGAAACATGCAATCTACACTAGATTCAATCATCAAACATGCATAGAAATCAAAGCAAACATGGATTCAAACAATTCAAATCCTAAAACGTGCGTGATCGGGTTCTACGAAATCAAAACATAGCAACCAGGCTCTGATACCACTGTTGGGTTTCCTGGGATCTCATGAGCGAATCTAATTTCTAAGAGATCGATTCTAGGGTTTGCGCAGCGGAAGTAAAACAAAAATTTATAGAACCCTAGAACCATGCTGCTATTGAATCGTAGAAACGTTAGAACGCTTACCTCAATCGATCACGGGCTTGTATCAATCGAAGAACACGTCTGATCACGAAAGGCAGGAAGAATACCTCGCCCTCTACACGTATCCACACCACGGGATGAATTCCAACGATTGGAACTTGTCTGCTAGGACACGAATCTGCTATTCGAATTTGTGCTTCAAGAAAACGAGACTTAGAATTCCTTGAACTCTTTGGATCTCACCAAAAGCTCTTAGAATTCTGCCAAAAGTCGGCACTCAAGTCTCTTTTGAATTAGAGTTTTAATCTCCTTCTTATAAAGTGATTTAACCCTAATTTCGGTTTAATATTCGGAAAACCGGAACCTGGAACGGACGGTCCGGAATTGCACGTGGATCGTCCGGTCCAGTAAGGCAGAACGGACGGTCTACGTTTAGTGCGGACCACGCGTCCTATGATCATAGAACGGACGGTCTGCGTGTTGTCGTGGACCGTCCGTTCTGCTTCCCAGAACGGACGGACCACGCATCCGGACCGTCGGGTCTTGACCCGTCCGACTCGGTTTTCCGTCGTTTTCTCTCGTGTTTTTGTCCTTCCCTGCGTGTGTGACCCTGTAGGCTCATTCGATATAGCAGTATAG
>NW_010969135.1:371934-378609 GCF_000463585.1 Tarenaya hassleriana | reverse complement strand
CGTTTGACGTATTCAAGGCACGCAACTCCTCATGTTGGATTCCGTAGATATCTCAGGGCTTAGGATCCAATCATGGAACCGCCATATGAGATTCAAGTCATGACGCTAGTCCATGTGACAATCTCATGCGGGTCAATCCAGTATTCCGTTCTCCAACGAATACCTATGACTGTGATCGTATCCAATACCTATGATCATCTCTATGATCATCAATCACACATCATACTAGTCTTATTATGTCGTTATTCCCATAACGACACAAGACTAGGGAGTTTAGTATCATTCATAATGATACACGGATTTCATAACAGATCTAGTATACAAGAACATGTAATGAATCAAATACTCTCATATAAACCATAGAAAGTATCAATACATCGAATGTATCTGAACAAAGCTCATAAACAGTACATCATAGAGCACTAAACCAACAGGATGCTCTCGTGTCAAGATACCATGTAACAAATGGTTCTGACTAAATGCTTGATTCGACTTCATTTTGTGATAACATCAACACTTCTTCTGTATCACCGTCTTCTTTGTCGACTATATTGACTTTCTCTCACCATCATTATCGAGATTATGCCAATATTCATAGGAATAATGACCAAATTTCTTGCAAATATGACATTGAATCCAAGATTTCTCATACCTTCCTCCATTATTTCTTCCAAATCCACGACCACGGCCTCGGTTCCAACTTCGACCTCGACCACCTCTTCCGCCATGATCATACTCCTTTATATTATTTTCTCCATCATCGTTTTGACTGTTTGCCGGCATCCGATAGTTTGGTCTATGACCACCTCGTCCGCAATAACCATCTCTTCCTCTTTGATGTTGATAACCTCCTCTAGAATTTTCAGTCTTCAAAGAGAGCTTCGCTTCTAGCGCATGCTCAACGGATTTTTCTTCTCCTTTTCTCTGATTCAGTCTATCTTCAAACGCTTTCAAAGAACTAAGAAGTTCTTGTTAGAAATCTGGAGGAAAAACAACGGAAAAACGAGAATGAAATCGAAACCGAGGGACCGGATATCTCTTCAAGGCGTCTAGACACTTTCCTAAAACCGTTATTCCGTCCGTTACGAGCAAGGACTACCGGAATATAATTTTGAGATACAATGAAGAGAAATACGTTCTAGAATTGCTCGTTCAAGAACGCACAGACAAGGAAACGTGAAGAAGAAGATGAACAAAAGCTTTCGGGAGAGTTTTTGCAAGAAACTTCCGAAAGTGCTCTCAAAATCTCTCAAATTTGGAATTCAATTCGTGCCCAACTTATTCTGATGTCTTTAGTATATAAACAACAAAGAACATCACCAAAAGTTGCAAAATCTACAGTTTTCACGCGAAGAATCGTGTTTCTGCAAACCGATACGGTCCGAGTTACTTCTGACTCCGGCCGAGTTACTTCTGACACGGTCCGAGTTACTTCTGACTCGGACCGAGTTAACTTTCTGAGCAAAACACGAATTTCTCACAGACTTGTAACTCGGTCCGAATTACAACTGACTCGGACTGAGGTACTACTGACGCGGACCGAGTTACTTCCAATCCGGACTGTGTCAGATTTCTGTGCAAAACGAGTTTTTTTCTTCAGAAAAGTAACACGGGCCGTGTCAAGTTTAACACGGACCGCGTTACATTTCTGTAAAAGAAAATCCGTTTTAGTCATTAGACTGAGTTCTACTTCACTCGGATTGAGATATATCTCACTCACGAGTCGATCAACTTTACTGCAAAACACATATGTGTTTTACCGATCCATATTATATCATTTACGGATATTTAACTCCTCCACTATATCCGTAATACATATAATTGTGAATCTCTTGGGAGATTATTAATAAACCCCATTCATTTACTCTAAAAATTACAACAATCCTCCACCATTTTTAGAGTAAAATAATCAATGGACAATCAAGCAATTAATCATTCATCTTCACAATTCTGCGCATAAATGAAAGTGTCTTTACGATTGAACTTCCACTTAGTGTAATATATAACAATAGACTCGAATTCCGTAGGTGTCGATAAACCTACGTAATCCTAGTTGAGTTACCAAGTATACACACACACAGAATCAATACATTTCCCTGTATATCTTGACACTATATCGGTCATGTGTCCATATCCCCTTCACAAGCACATAGATGTCGAGCCACCAACATCTTGAAGCGGCCACACTTCATGCTCGCATAGGTGAATTTTTTCAAATCGTGCTTTGCAACAAAACACTTTGTCAAAGAATTCATTAAGTATAAAACAACTTCTTTACGTTGCATACCAAGATGCTTACCTCGGGATGATTTACTTCTAAGCATCTACAATCACATATTAGAGGATTTAACTCATTGAACTCAAGATCTAACGTTGTATCAGACGTTGAGTTGAGATTCCTCTAATTGTGATTTATTCAATAGGCCCAAGACCCATCCCTATAGTCATTTTGTGCAACATGTCCCTCGACAAACTCTTGGTAAGAGCATCAGCCAAGTTTTGTTTTGTACGCACAAAATCCACCACTATGGCCACGTTTTTTATAAGATCATTCACATAGCTATGTTGTAAACCAACATGTCTAGACTTTCCGTTTTATACATGGCTATATGCCTTAGCCAACGTCGTTGCGCTATCACAATGTATTGTGATAGGCGATACCGGTTTAGGCCATAATGGTATCTCGAATACCAGATTCCTTAGCCATTCTGCTTCTTTTCCCGCAGAAGCTAAGGCAATGAATTCCGACGCCAAAAATAATTCAGATTCGGTTAACGCTTGTATCAAAGTTCATATGGGGTTACTTTGTTCCTTTTAGATGGAACTCGGTTCAGAATATAGCAAGCCGTTAACATGGCTTCACCCCAAAAACCCTCACTTAGACCCGAGTATGAAAGCATGGAATTAACCATTTCTTTCAAGACCCTATTTCTCCTTTCCGCTACACCGTTTTGTTGCGGTGTGTAAGGTGCGATAGTTTCATGAATCACTCCTACGGATTCAAAATACGTAGGATCATAGTATTCACTTCCCCTATCGGTCCTAAGCTTCTTTAGCTTAACCCCGAGTTGTAACTCAACCTCGGATTTATACGTCCCAAACCTATCAAGAGCTTCATCATTTGAATGCAACAAAAACACGTAGCAAAACCGAGGAGAATCTTCTATGAATGTTACTACGTACTTTTTATTTCCTAAAGACGGTGTACTATGCAAGTCACATAGATCACTATGTACTAGTTCCAATATTTCCGAACTCCGTTCTATGCTAGAAAAAGAATGACGGGTTATTTTTGTTTTCATGCATGTAATACATTTTCCATCATTCAACGTGCTTGGTGGAATTAAATCCATTTTTTACATAAGATTAACATGTTTGTAATGAACATGTCCTAGTCTAGCATGCCACAACATAGAAATAGTAACATCAAAGACATACAAAGAATTGCGATTATTATTATTAATGTTGAGTTTGAACATGTCATTACATAGATACCCTTGTCCCACAAACACACCACCCTTGGAAAGAATAAACTTATCGTCCTCAAAGATCATCTTGAATCCGAACCGATTGAGAACACTACCCGACACAAGATTTCTCCTTACATCTGGAGCGTACAAAACATCCCGAAGGGTTAAAGTTTTTCCGGACGTAAGCAATAACTCTACTTGTCCTTTCCCTAGAACTTTAGTCGTAGAGTCATTTCCCATGTAAAGCACGCTTCCTTCCTCCACGACTTCGAAAGTCTTGAAGAGTCCACGGTCTTTACATATGTGTCGTGTCGCTCCCGAATCGATCCACCATGATTCGTCAACCTCCTGTACATGATTTAATTCATAAATCATAGCAACAAAATTCATTACCGAATTTTTCAAAAAACAATCACGGTTACCTTGAGTGGCTTGGTCAAGATTTTGATTTCCTTGACCTTGAACACTCTTTTTCCCGTGTTTGTTCTTCCATGAGTAGCAATCCTTCTTGAAGTGTCCCGGTTTGTTACAAAACCAGCAAGTCATGTTTGACTTCGTTTTCTTCTTTGGATTACCCTTGAAGGGTTTTTTGTTCGGTCTTTTTGCACCCCGTTTCTCATCTTCTACAATGTTAACTGTGGAAGACAGAGAAACTAGTGCCCCTTTCCCATCTTGCATTCGAAGATCCTCTTCGATGCGAAGATGCGTTCCCAATTGTTCAAGAGTTATATCTTCCTTTTTGTGTTTCAGGGAACGCTTCACATCCTTCCAACTCGGTGGAAGGTTGTCAACAATGGACGAGACCTTTATGGTTTCATCCATAGTCAGTTTGTGTTGTGAAAATTGACTCAAGATCCTTTGTAGTTCATGGAATTGCTCCATGACCGATCTCGAATCAACCATCTTGTAAGCGTTGAAGTTGCTTACAAGAAATGTTTTACTAGAGGCATCTTCGGAGAGATACTTTGCCTCTAGTGAATTCCACAACTCTTTTGCGGTTTCTATGTGTTGATAAACATCAAACAGAGCATCGGATATACCGTTCAGAATGTGGCCGCAGCAAACGTAGTTGTCGTTGTCCCATTTGTTTCGTATACGTGCCTGCGCCAAGGTTTCTTCTTCGGTCTCTTTCGTACTGATGACGTAGACGACATTCAGCGTCGTCAACAAGAAGTGCATCTTCTTCTGCCACCACCTGAAGCCCACGCCCTCGAACTTGTCAAGTTTGTGGAAGTTTATAGCCAAATCCCTCGCAGAAGATGTCATCCTCCAGTGTATAACGGTTTTAGATTGTTAGAAATCTGGAGGAAAAACAACGGAAAAACGAGAATGAAATCGAAACCGAGGGACCGGATATCTCTTCAAGGCGTGTAGACACTTTCCTAAAACCGTTATTCCGTCCGCTACGAGCAAGGAATACCGGAATACGATTCTGAGATACAATGAAGAGAAATACGTTCTAGAATTGCTCGTTCAAGAACGCACAGACAAGGAAACGTGAAGAAGAAGATGAACAAAAGCTTTCGGGAGACTTTTTGCAAGAAACTTCCGAAAGTGCTCTCAAAATCTCTCAAATTTGGAATTCAATTCGTGCCCAACTTATTCTGACGTCTTTAGTATATAAACACCAAAGAACATCACCAAAAGTTGCAAAATCTGCAGTTTTCACGCGAAGAATCGCATCAGTTCGTGTTTCTGCAAACTGACACGGTCCGAGTTACTTCTGACTCTGGCCAAGTTGTTGGTTTAGTACTCTATGATGTACTGTTTATGAGCTTTGTTCAGATACACTCGATGTATTGATACTTTCTATGGTATATATGAGAGTATTTGATTCATTACATGTTCTTGCATACTATATCTGTTATGAAATCCGTGTATCATTATGAATGATACTAAACTCCCTAGTCTTGTGTCGTTATGGGAATAACGACATAATAAGACTAGTATGATGTGTGATTGATGATCATAGCATTGATCATAGGTATTGGATACAATCACAGTCATAGGTATTCGTTGGAGAACGGAATACTGGATTGACCCGCATGAGATTGTCACATGGACTAGCGTCATGACTTGAATCTCATATGGCGGTTCCATGATTGGATCCTAAGCCCTGAGATATCTACGGAATCCAACATGAGGAGTTGCGTGCTTTGAATACGTCAAACGTCCTGCGTAACAGGAGGACTATAAAGGCGTGTATCAGGTACGAAACGAATCATCTGCTGGATTGTAGATAGTCAAGACGAGATTTGTACCTCTCGTAAAAGAGAGAGATATCGCGGGGCCCCTCGTGTGAGCGAGACTGTAGAAATGTGTGGCCGCACTATAGACGAACGTCGTCTATTTCAGACAGTCGAACTCATTGAACGAGAAAGCAGTCGAATCAGATAAGGTGGCTTGTTCATGCCTTATGTCCGACATATGATATCGCGATACAAAAGGATCATCAGCCGGAATCATCACTAGCGTTCGTAAAGATCACGAACAAACTCTATTCGAGATAGGTAGTCATAGTGTCTTGCTAGAGACCGCCTATGACTTGTATATCCGGAATAGAGATTTCGGGCTATACTGCTATATCGAATGAGCCTACAGGGTCACTGATCACTTGCGTGACGAGTCTTAAATTTGTAACCCGAAACACACTAATCCGCAAGTATACGGATGTCGTAGTACCGCAAAGTCTCTAGTTTCGGCCTCTATCAAATCTAGGGTTCTCCCCTTTGGTTTTGCCCTCTAAAACCCGAAAAGAATGGCTAAACGGCGTAGCTTTCGCGGAGTCTGTCAAGTGGACCGTCTGTTCTGGGTTAGTTGAGTTCGTCAGACCGTCCGTTCCAGCTTCGCAGAACGTCCATTCTGGAACGCAGAACGTCCGTTCTGCAGCGTAGAACGTCCGTTCTGCGTCTTAATCCAGACCGTCCGTTCTGACGTGTAATTCGCAGGGCTGTCTTGTGGTCTGTCGGGTCTGTGCACTCAGTCCGTCCGTTCCGACTTTGCAGACCGTCCGTTCTGGCCATAAAATCTGGGGAGTTATGCTTCTGTCTTCTCCGTTTCGTCCCGAAAACCCTCGGGTTCCTGCAAAGGTCAAAATCTAGCCCCAGAGACCTAAAGATGGCTCTAATATGCCTAGTATGTGTGGAAACCGTTTAGAAACCAAAGGCATATTCGGTCTAAAATCCAGATAAAATCCGAGCCATCA
>NW_010969135.1:367572-370682 GCF_000463585.1 Tarenaya hassleriana | reverse complement strand
TATGAATGCACTCGTCCGCGGTGTTAGATGCTCACCCCCCCAGACTTGAATGAGACACCGTCCGCGGTGTCACTCGTATCCGAAGGGGTGGAATATGTGGAATGTGAAAGAATATGATCGAAGTGGAGGAGGGTTAATGTGTAACCTTGGTGTCCAAGGTCGAAATGTGCCTCCTTGCATTCCACTTTTGATGTATTCCACATTGTGTGTTGTCGTTTGTCCCGAGTCGGGATTCAACCTTAGATAAGAGCTTAAAACACAGAAAGATCAAGTGAATCCGACAACCGTTAAGCATACACAGCAACATAGCAACGTAACAACGCATGTCATAGGTCCAGAAATGCAAAAGTGAAAAAGAAAAAGGAAAGGGGCGGAAAAAGGTCCTGATGCATCCGCTCGAGAACTCTACTGGGCTCCATCCCCGGTGTCCATGTGATCGGTGTCTCTCGGTGGTGCGGCTGCGGTGCGTGGTGCTGTCTCCGTCGTCATGGACATCAGGAACTCCCGCAGGACGGTCATGTACTGCTCCTGGGTGCCCATGCGTCGCTCCAGGTGGTCGAGTCGAGTGTTCACGGCGCTAAACTGATGAAGCATCATATCCTGCAATCCCTGAATGTCTGCCTGCGTGGCGTGACCTGGGTGCCCATGCGTCGCTCCAGGTGGTCGAGTCGAGTGTTCACGGCGCTAAACTGATGAAGCATCATATCCTGCAATCCCTGAATGTCTGCCTGCGTGGCGTGAGTCGAGGAAGAGGAAGCTCCCGATGTCTCTCTGCGTCTCCTGCGGCTCATCCTAGGCTGGCTCGGCTCGGCTATATGCTCAACCGGGTCGTCGGCCGCGGTGTCATGCTCTGGTATGTCGCCGGCAGCCTCGTGGTCTAGATGCGGGGCAGGAAGGTCTGTCTGGCGTCTCCTCGTGGTACGCTGTGGTGTCACCCGAAAGTAGAGGCCCTCCGTAGTCAGCGGGGGAAGCTCAGTCATGGGTAGAGTGGCTGTCCGTGGCGTGGCGTCCTCGTCCAGATACTTCCACGCGTATCGTGTACGAGCGGGGTTCTCGATCGCTCTCTTTAGGAAGAGAGTCTCCAAATCTAGCTCTGTAGTGCCGTCGACAGCGCCCCAGCTCATCCCCAAGTTGATCCCCACTCTCCGTGCGATCATGGATACAATGCCGCCTACCCACAGTGCGGATCTGGCGGAGCTCTTCTGTGCGCTCCACTGAAGGTGTAGGGCCACCTTAGACGCCACATCTAACTCGGACATTCCCCAATCATCGCCGTCAAATGCATCTCTAAGCGCTCGGCGTAGCAGACATACCTCTAGGGTCGTGACGTTCCCCTGATCTCCTCTAGCAAACAGACCTCCGGACATAAACATATGAAGGTATCGTACCGCCGGGTGTCTGATCCAAGTGGACTTCCCCTTTCCCCTCGACGTATCATGTGAGGCAATGGTCTGCCAGAACTGATGGTATGCCTCTGCGGGGACTTCTGGCCACATGCTCGTGGTTCCCCGTGGAACTCCCAGTATCTCTGCGAAGTCCGCCATGTTGAAGCAGTAGGTCTGGTTGGCCAGACGGAAAAGCATGTAGGCGTCTTCGATCGAGCCATCTGCTGGGAAGTGACACCGGTAGGAAGAGAGGAATTCCAACGTGAGGTGCTGGTACGTCTCCTCCCGTGTCAGGAACAGTCTGTCCCATCCCAACTGATGGAACAGATATCGCACGTGCTCCTCTATCCCGAGCTTCTGAATGTCACTACTCACGAATTTCGTCGACGAAAGCCCCTGTTCTGCCAACCTGACGTGGCGTCGTCTCTGTCCTGAGAGAACAAACTGAATGTGTGGGGGCTGCGCGCGGGTGGTAGTGATCGGCGTTAACTCTGTGAGTTCTCCCACTGCGTTCTCGGGTATCTCAAACGGGTCTGTCTTGGGAGCAACGTCGCAGTACACTTCGAAATCCATCTTTTTATTGCGAATTTCTGCCCTAGAACGGACGCTCCAAACAGAGGAACGCTCGTTCCACACAGCCAGAACGGACGTTCCGGAGAACGTAGAACGTCCGTTCTGAGTTGTAGAACGGACGTTCCCTGTGACCACATGGACCGTCCGTTCTGCTTCTTGACAGGGCTTCCCGACTTTGCTTTTCGTTGTCCTCGTTTTCCTGCATCACAGCCCGTCTAATCTAGTTCTAAGCAGTATCGGTCATACCAGGAAAACATCAAACCCCAATCGAGAGAGTGCAAATGGATGATTCTAAATGAGATGCAAATGCTAAAAAGGATACTAAAAAGGATATCTACAAGCTCGGGGTGCCTCCCGAGAGCGCTTATTTATGGTCCTAAGCTTGACCGTGGGATGCTCACTCGTCTTGAGGATCAGAGAAGCTCATCGAGCTCCTCTCTTTGTCGTGTTCCCCGGGGTTGTAAATCTTCAACCTCTGTGCGTTGGTTTGAATGTGTCCCCTCCATAGCCATATAGCGCTATTGCTCCGTGAGGGTAGACGTGTTTCACCGTGAAAGGTCCCGACCAACGCGATCTCAACTTGCCTGGAAAAAGTTTGAGCCTTGAGTTAAAGAGAAGTACCTGATCGCCCTCTCTGAACTCTCTCTGCAAAATCCGGCGATCGTGCCATCTCTTTGTCCTCTCTTTATAAATCCGGGCATTCTCATAGGCGTCCAACCGAATCTCATCGAGTTGGTGAAGCTGCAACACACGCTTCTCCGCAGCGGATTTCCAATCAAAGTTCAGCTTCTTGATCGCCCAATATGCCCTATACTCAAGCTCAACCGGCAAGTGACAAGCTTTCCCATAGACAAGTTGAAAGGGAGACATACCGATGGGTGTCTTGAAGGCGGTCCTATACGCCCATAGAGCGTCATCAAGCTTGGATGCCCAATCTTTCCTCGACCTTGACACCGTCTTCTCAAGTATCGCCTTGATCTCCCTATTAGAGACTTCAACTTGTCCGCTTGTCTGAGGGTGATACGGGGTAGCCACCTTATGTCTCACACCATACTTCTTCAAAAGCGCTTCTATGGTGCGGTTGATGAAGTGAGAGCCTCCATCGCTAATCACGACCCTTGGCGTCCCGAACCTCGGAAAAATCACCCTCTT
>NW_010969135.1:364281-367223 GCF_000463585.1 Tarenaya hassleriana | reverse complement strand
TCGGGCACACATCTCCTAAAGAGGCCATCCTTGCCTCTCTTGAAGAGGTAAGGTTCTTCCCAAAAATAATCCTTGATGTCCCTGAAGAACCTCTTCTTCCCGTTGTAATCCAGCTCGTGAGGAATGTACCCGCTAACAATGAAGTTCACGAAATCAGCATACCACGGGTCTCTCTCCTTCACCTGGACAGCCATAACACAGTCATCTCGGAGACAGTCGTCGATAGGAACTTCCTCATGTCGCTCAATCCGAGATAAATGGTCAGCCACTCCGTTCTCCGAACCCTTCCTATCTCTGATCTCCAAGTCAAACTCTTGCAGCAAGAGGATCCATCTGATCAACCTCGGCTTGGCGTCCTTCTTGGATAGGAGATATCTCAAGGCAGCATGGTCGGTGTACACAATCACCTTCGACCCGACCAAGTAAGACCGAAACTTCTCAAAGGCAAAGACAATGGCAAGTAACTCCTTCTCAGTGGTGGAGTAGTTGACTTGTGCATCGTCTAAAGTCCGACTCGCATAATAAATAGCGTGCAGCTTTCTGTCTTTCCATCAAAGCAGCATGGTCGGTGTACACAATCACCTTCGATCCGACCAAGTAAGACCGAAACTTCTCAAAGGCAAAGACGATAGCGAGTAACTCCTTCTCAGTGGTGGAGTAATTGACTTGTGCATCATCCAAAGTCCGACTCGCATAATAAATGGCGTGCAGCTTTCTGTCTTTCCTTTGGCCCAAGACAGCCCCGACGGCGAAATCGCTCGCATCGCACATAAGCTCAAAGGGAGCTTCCCAATCCGGCGGCTGAATAATAGGCGGGGAAATCAACCTTTCTTCAGAGTCCCGAAGGCAGCCTCGCACTCATGGGTGAACTCAAAGGGCACGTCCTTTGCAAGTAATTCGGTCAAAGGCCTCGAAATCTTCGAGAAGTCCTTGATGAACCTTCTGTAGAACCCGGCATGTCCCAGAAAACTCCGGATTCCCTTAACGTTTCGTGGAGGCGGCAGCTTCTCTATTACTTCGACCTTAGCTCGGTCAACCTCAATCCCTCTTCTCGAAATCTTGTGGCCTAGCACAATGCCCTCTTGGACCATGAAGTGGCACTTCTCCCAATTCAGCACAAGATTTGCCTCAACACACCTGTCCAACACTCGGCGCAAATTCATTAGACACACGGGAAAGGAGGGCCCATGGACGGAAAAATCATCCATGAACACCTCCATAACATCCTCGATGAGATCAGAAAACACAGCAGTCATGCATCTTTGAAATGTTGCCGGTGCATTACATAAACCAAAAGGCATCCTACGGTATGCGAAGGTACCATATGGGCATGTAAAGGTGGTTTTCTCCTGGTCGCTAGGGTGAATGGGGATTTGGAAGAATCCCGAGTAGCCATCAAGAAAGCAAAAATGGGAATGCAAGGCTAACCTCTCTAGCATTTGGTCGATGAAGGGTAACGGGAAATGGTCTTTACGGGTGTTGGAATTCAGCTTCCTATAATCAATACACATTCTCCAACCCGTAACCGTCCTAGTGGGTATCAATTCGTTATGCTCATTTTCTACCACAGTGATACCCCCCTTCTTTGGCACAACTTGCACGGGACTAACCCATGCACTATCCGAAATCGGGTAAATGATACTCGCATCTAACAATTTTAGCACCTCTTTCTTCACTACCTCCTTCATGGTGGGATTCAACCTACGCTGATGCTCTATGGAGGTTTTGGAACTATCCTCTAAGTGAATGCGATGCATACAAAGAGATGGACTAATGCCTCTAATATCATCCAATGTGTAACCCAAGGCATGCCTATACTCTCTAAGCAAAGTCACTAAAGCAGCTAGTTCCTCAGCAGTCAAAGCAGCATTCACAATGATCGGGTAAGTAGAGTTAGGTCCGAGAAATTCATACCTAAGCCCTTGTGGTAAGGGCTTCAATTCCACCTTAGGCGCGCTCTCTGGATCCCAATCCTTCTTCCCGCTCGTCTCCACATCGGGCTGCTTGACTTGAATGGAGGAGACCGGGGCTTGATGACTCGGAGAAGGTGATGGCGCCTCTCCGTCTTTCTCGTCCCTTAGCCAAGGGAACTCACGGGCAGAACAAGATAAGGGCTCAACGGCCCTGTATTTCCAGCCCTCTAGCTCAATCGATGAGCTGTCATCTAAAGTCCGAACAATGCTCCAGACTTCCTCCCTATCGCAGTACATGCTGTCTTGTACCGCATTCAATGCCATCTCAAGGGGATCTGAGTCTTTGAACTCATCCCTCACCTCGTCGACCAGTGTATCAATCAAATCCAAATAGAAGGAAGACTCCACCAAATGCGGTTGCTTAAGGTTCTGATCCAATCTGAACTCAACCGTCTCGTCGCCAATCTTCATCGTGAGTCTACCCTCTCTGACATGCACAACAGCATCGGCCGTATTCAGAAACGGCCTACCAAGTATAATGGGGATTTTGGTATCCTCCGGCATGTCCAGAACCACAAAGTCGACGGGGATATAGAATTCCCCTATCTTCAGAGGCACGTCCTCTAAGATCCCAGCGGGATACTTCACTGATCGGTCGGCCAATTGCAGCGCCATCCTTGTCGGTTTCAGCTCACCGACATTAAGCTTCTTGAATATGGAGAGAGGCAGCAAACTGACACTTGCACCCAAATCGCAAAGTGCCCTCTCAATCTCCACATTCCCCAATCTGCACGGGATGGAGAAGCTACCGGGATCAGCCCTCTTCTGCGGTAACTCCGTCTGCAATATGGCTGCACTCACTTCCGTGCTCAATGCCACTGTCTCCTTCTCAACCGCCCTCTTCTTCGTAAGGATGTCCTTCAAAAATTTTGTATAGGACGGGATTTGGAGAACTACCTCGTGAAACGGCATAGTCACTTCCAACTTCTTCAACATCTCCGTAAACTTGGCGAATTGGCTGTCTTCATT
>NW_010969135.1:363285-363662 GCF_000463585.1 Tarenaya hassleriana | reverse complement strand
GATTCCGATTCCCCGGATTGTAGAAGTTCGACTGATTGTTATACTGATTTCTTCCCACATAGTCGACTTCTTCTATGGCTTCCTCTGCTTGCTCCACCATATACATACCCGGTTTACCCTTCTGCGGGTTTGATGAACCGGCCTTAACAAGCTGCAGCTTGATGGCAGAGAGCTCCGAAAGAACGGCTTGTAAAGCCGAAGACTCGCTGGCATCTCAAAAAGGCAGAGAGTAGGGAGAGACACCCGATAAAGTCCAGAACGATCCCGGAAAAGTCCAGAAAGATCGGGAAAAATCCAGAAAAATTCAGAAAAACCCAGGAAATGTCCAGAATAACTCCGAAAAAGTCCAGGGAATTCTAAAAAATGTCCAGAGAAAT
>NW_010969135.1:360196-361166 GCF_000463585.1 Tarenaya hassleriana | reverse complement strand
TTCAAGAACACAAATTTCATTCAAAGCAAGGATTTGAAAGCATAAACAAAGCATAATCTAGGGTCCAAGGTGAGTACAAGCATCCTTACATGAGGGCTAATCCCTCTTCCCACAACAAGAGAACTACTCACAAACCATGTTCAAGAACAAATCAAAACAAGAGTAAAGTGCAGAAATCATAGAGAGAGAGTAGAGAGATGCTCAAGAAATCTTCAATCTTCAATGGAGCTTTCTTCCTCTTCTTTCTCCTTCAAGAGCTCCTCTTTTCTCTCCCAAAGTCTCTAGTTTCGGCCTCTATCAAATCTAGGGTTCTCCCCTTTGGTTTTGCCCTCTAAAACCCGAAAAGAATGGCTAAACGGCGTAGCTTTCGCGGAGTCTGTCAAGTGGACCGTCCGTTCTGGGTTAGTTGAGTTCGTCAGACCGTCCGTTCCAGCTTCGCAGAACGTCCGTTCTGGAACACAGAACGTCCGTTCTGCAGCGTAGAACGTCCGTTCTGCGTCTTAATCCAGACCGTCCGTTCTGACGTGTAATTCGCAGGGCTGTCTTGTGGTCTGTCGGGTCTGTGCACTCAGTCCGTCCGTTCCGACTTTGCAGACCGTCCGTTCTGGCCATAAAATCTGGGGAGTTATGCTTCTGTCTTCTCCGTTTCGTCCCGAAAACCCTCGGGTTCCTGCAAAGGTCAAAATCTAGCCCCAGAGACCTAAAGATGGCTCTAATATGCCTAGTATGTGTGGAAACCGTTTAGAAACCAAAGGCATATTCGGTCTAAAATCCAGATAAAATCCGAGCCATCAGTCACACACGCAGGGAAGGACAAAATGCACGAGAAAACGACGGGAAAACCAAGACGGAAGGGTCTAGAACGGACGGACCAGAAGTCCGGAACGGACGGTCCTCTGTGCCACACCCGACGGTCCACGAATACTCACAGACCGTCCGTTCTAAGTGTTGGAACGGACGGTCCGTGTTG
>NW_010969135.1:359503-360096 GCF_000463585.1 Tarenaya hassleriana | reverse complement strand
GCCCGTCCGTTCCGGGCTTCAGTTTTCCGAAATTAAACCGAATTAGGGTTAAATCACCTTATAAGAAGGAGATTAAAAAACCCTAATGATCTGTGAGACTAGAAGAGCCAACTTTTGGCAGAAACTAGAGAGTTTTTGGAGATCCAAAAACGAGTTCTAAGTCTCGGTATTCCTCGGTGCAAATATCGAATAGAGATTCGAGTCCTAGCAGACAAGTTCCAAGCGTTGGAATCCATCCCGAAGTGTGGATACGTGTAGATGGCGAGGTATTCTTCCTGCCTTTCATGATCAGACGTGTTCTTCGATTGATAGGCCCCGGATCGATTGAGGTAAGCGTTCTAACGTTTCTACGATTCAATAGCAACATGGTTCTAGGGTTCTATAAATTTTTGTTTTACTTCTGCTGCACAAACCCTAGAATCGATCTCTTAGGAATTAGATTCGCTCATGAGATCCCATGAAACCCAACAGTGGTATCAGAGCCTGGTTGCTCTGTTTTGATTTCGTAGAACCCGATCACGCACGTTTTAGGATTTGAATTGTTTGAATCCATGTTTGCTTTGATATCTATGCATGTTTGATGATTGAATCTA
>NW_010969135.1:358220-359325 GCF_000463585.1 Tarenaya hassleriana | reverse complement strand
GGAACGGAAGGTCTCTCCTGGACCGTCCGTTCTGTGCAATGCAGAACGTCCGTTCTGCTTGGCGGAACGTCCGTTCTGGCTTCTGAAGTCGAGACCGAACGTTCTGTTAGCCTGGAACGTCCGTTCTACCTCTAGAACGGACGGTCCAAAGTCCAGACTCCGAAAATTTTCATTTTCGAGGTCCGATTACGCAATTGTTGCTTATTCTGATCAACTGTAACTCAAATAGACATGATTCATTCTTATGGATGGTCCATAGTGAATGAATACATGTAACTTAATCAAGATATAGTATATGCTTGATTGAGTGGGAGCTCCGGGATTGGGATTACATAATCGAATGGATGGTCTATTCGGATTATGAACAATCGTTGCACAGAAACCGATTAGATCTAGAAGCTCTATGAGTAAAGCACTTGTCAAGGCCTCGATCGTACGTGTCATGGGTCATGCCAAAGCTGGGTGTGCCGTATTATCTTGGTGAGGCAAGATGGAGAAATGGTGGTTCTCATAGCTTGAAAGTAGATGCTTGATCTAGGTGCGGTTTCGAAAATCCCTTATTTATGTAATGCTAAGTGTGTACCTCCCATTACTAGAGCGCCTGTCAAGGGATCGATCGTCCGTAACACGGGTCATGCCAAAGTTGAGCGTGCCGGATTATCTTTGTGAGGCAGGGTGGGAAATCGTGGTTCCCACAGCTTGAATATGGTTTACCTTAGGTTAAGTTGTCAAGTTTGTCTTGAGACTTAATGGTACAGATGAGACAAGTATGCAATGATATTCGATATCATAGTCTCATAAAAGACCTAAGAGCCATATTGGATGTGATTGACATTAGATGTCTACCTAAATAGCATAAGGCTGAGTGTAAAAACTTGTTCTTATGTGATATACGGATCTTAGTCCCATATAGAAATTTATAGTAGGGTTATTTTTCCTTATGGGAATATAGCTCATCTTTGCAACTGTGTTGTCATTGTTTGATGATGGACTAGCTGGTAGTGGATCATAGATAGATTGACACTGATTGATGATGGACTAGCTGGTAGTAGATCATAGATATGTAGACACTGATTGATGATGGGCTAGCTGGTAGTTGATCATT
>NW_010969135.1:352730-357962 GCF_000463585.1 Tarenaya hassleriana | reverse complement strand
AGGAGCTAGCGCGTACTGAAAAGTACAAGATGCTGAAAGCTCTGGTGATGACGGAGATGCCGAGAGGTAGCTCTGTCAACACCCACGTCCTCAACATGAGAGCTCATGTTGAAGAACTTGAGCGTATGGGAGTGAACCTCGATGGTGACTTGGTTGCAGACTTGATCCTGATGTCATTACCCGACGACTATAACCAGTTCGTGATGCAGTACCATATGCACGGGATGACTAAGAGCTTAGCCGAACTGCATGGGATGCTGAAATCGGCCGAGCAAGATATCGTGGTGCCCAAGACTGTGCTTGCTGTTGAGAAAATCTCCAGTAAGAAGCGGCGGGGTAAAGCCAAAAAGAAGGCGAGAACCGCACCGAACCGAACTTTAAAAATCCCGAAAAACCGAATATTTTTAAAGGAAATCTATCATTTTTTTAATAAAATCCGGAACCGAACCGAACCGATACCGAAACCGAATCGAACCGAATACAATAGAAAACCCGATTGGTACCTATTTTTGTAAAACCGAAAGAACCGAACCGATTAATTCCGTTCCGAACCCGAACCGTTTCCCGAAACGCCCACCCCTAGTTGCTGCATTGTGTGTTGGCGTTTACGATTTGCATCTTCCTTCTAGACTTGTTTTAGAGCTTAGTAATTGTTACTATGTTCCTGCAATTAGCATAAACATTATTTCTATTTCTTGTCTGGTTTTGGATGGTTTTCGATTTGTGATTGAGAACTCGAGTTTGATGTTTTATCGAGACGATATTTACTATGGTAATTGTTATCTAGTTAATGGTTTATACGTCTTGAATGATCAGCCTTCAAACTCAACTTCATCCATCTATAACGTGAGTACTAAACGGTTTAAGCCGAACGACTTAAACCCAACCTTCCTCTGGCATTGTCGTCTAGGCCATATAAACGAGAAGCGCATACAGAAGCTTCATTCTGAAGGTCTTCTGGATTCATTTGACTTTGAGTCTCTTGAATCTTGCGAGTCTTGTTTGATGGGCAAGATGACGAAGCATCCTTTCAAGGGGAAAGGACAGAGAGCGACATAGTTATTGGATCTGATACATAGTGATGTATGCGGATCAATGAGCTGTCCAGCTAGAGGAGGTTATCTGTATTTCGTTACGTTCATTAATGATTTCAGTCGATACGGTTATGTCTATTTGATGAGACATAAGTCTGAAACACTTGAAATGTTCAAGGCTTTCAAAAACGAAGTACAGAACCAGCTTGGCAAGACGATCAAGACACTTCGATCCGATCGTGGTGGCGAGTATATGAGCCAAGAGTTCACTGACTATCTGGTTGTGATGTAAGCCCCGAACTCGTGGATATAGGTTGGCCCGAACAACACAATCACCGGCACAAGTATTGGCACTCGAACTCACGTGTTTCGGCTAAGGATGTTGGATGGAGGGGGATGGGAATGTTAGCTCAATCACCGGCCTTGTGAGGCACTCGAATTCAAGCTAAGATTCAGTGGATGAGATGGAGATAAGGAGGAAAGGTTTTCGGACAAACCGAAAGCTGGCTCGGACACACCGAAGCCCTTCGTCGGACACACCAACGGGGATAACGGTTTGGAGATTCAAACTCAACAAACACAGCAAGCTTAAGCTCGAAAATGGCAATAGATTTCTTAGGTAATGAGTTCTGAAAACTTACAAGGATAAATAGCAATCTCAAAACATTTCCAATAGCTCTTAGCATTCAAAGCTAGATAAGCATGCAAGCTAGGTAATTAATGCTCTCTTAAGTACACAATATAGCCGTTGGAAAATGACATAATCTAATGTGTTTCTTCAGCAACATCATGGACCGAAATCTTCATTAAGTGGCGTGTATGGGCTGCTCCAAGATGGGCTGGGCTCATGTCCTTGGAGTGAAGTTCGTCCAGCATGTCGGAGACGAATAAGGTGATGCGTTCGCGAAGGGCACGCGCCTTGGCTCGAGTGAGGGGTGGATCGGGCCTATGGTTTGGGCGTGTATGCCTTGGCCTTGGCTCAACTAGTAGTTCCCCATCACTATTGAAGATATGCTCGGCATTAGGCAGCTCCTTGCGTTCCAAGCTATCCCGCTCCCGCTCCGTGCACTCCAAACTATCTTGCTCCCGTTCCGTGCGTTCCAACTCTTTGTCCGTGCGTCCGGTCTCTATGTCCTCATCATTCCCTCCCTCATGAGAAGTTTTCGCCCACGAAAATTCATGAACTGCATCAAAAGGAAGTAAATCAGCAACGTTAAAAGAACTAGACACGTTATACTCACCTGGAAGTTCGAGTCGGTAGGCGTTGTCATTGATGCGCTCGATAACTCGAAAAGGACCATCTCCTCTAGGCCAAGTTTGGAGATATGCTCGGCATTAGGCAGCTCCTTGCGTTCCAAGCTATCCCGCTCTCGCTTCGTGCACTCCAAGCTATCTTGCTCCCGTTCCGTGCGTTCCAACTCTTTGTCCGTGCGTCCGGTCTCTATGTCCTCATCATTCCCTCCCTCTTGAGAAGTTTTCGCCCACGAAAATTCATGACCTGCATCAAAAGGAAGTAAATCAGCAACGTTAAAAGAACTAGACACGTTATACTCACCTGGAAGTTCGAGTCGGTAGGCGTTGTCATTGATGCGCTCGATAACTCGGAAAGGACCATCTCCTCTGGGCGCGAGTTTGGACTTGCGTTTATCTGGAAAACGCTCGGGCCTAAAGTGTAGCCAAACCCAGTCTCCCTCCTTAAACGTCATTGCTTTCCAGCCTTTGTTAGCTTGACGGATGTATTGCTCCGTCCTTCGAGCAATATTTTCCCGGACCTTCTGATGGAGTTGCTTAATGAACTCAGCTTTCTTTTCTCCATCTAAGTTTACTAACTCATCGTTAGGTAGTGCTAGAAGGTCCATAGGCGTGATTGGGTTGAAACCGTAGACGGTCTCAAATGGCGAATGCTTAGTCGCGGAGTGTGAGGCCCGATTATAGGCGAACTCGAGTGTGGAATGCAGTCAACCTAATTGCCTAGATTTTTACCGATGGTGGCGCGCAGGAGTGTAGACAAGGTACGATTCACGGCCTCGGTTTGTCCATCCGTCTGTGGATGACAAGTAGTCGAGAAGACGAGCTTAGTGCCGATCCTTTTCCATAAGGTCCGCCAAAAATGGCTGAGGAATTTAGAATCCCGATCGGACACTATTGTCTTAGGAATACCGTGTAGCCTTACGACCTCCTTAAAGAATAGGTCGGCTATGTGCTTGGCATCGTCCGTTTTAGCACACGGAATGAAATGAGCCATTTTGGAAAACCGATCGACCACTACAAAGATGGAGTCCTTATGTTGGATCTTAGGAAGTCCTAGGACAAAATCCATTGATATGTCTATCCATGGCTGCGTAGGAATTGGTAACGGCATATAAAGTCCATGAGGTTGTACTTTTGACTTAGCTCGGTGGCACTCGACACACTTAGCACAAAACCTCCTAACGTCTCGCTTAAGGTGCGGCCAAAAGAAATGCTCTTGCACGATGGACAACGTCTTATCTACTCCGAAATGGCCAGCTAAGGCACCACCATGAGCCTCACGGAGTATCACATCTCGCATTGATCCTTGCGGGATGCATAACCTCTTATCTCGAAAGAGATATCCATCATGTAAGTAAAATGGTCCATAAGCACCGTTCCTACATTCTTCTATGAGGGATTTGAAATCGTGATCGGTCGAATACTGCTCCTTAAGGATTTCAAATCCTAGCATCCGAACCTCCATGACTGATATCAAAGCATGTCGTCGAGACAATGCGTCGGCTACGACATTGTCTTTTCCCTTCTTGTATTTTATGATGTAAGGGAATGTCTCGATGAACTCCAACCACTTAGCATGTCTTCGCTTAAGTGTGGTCTGACCCTTAAGGTGTTTCAATGTTTCGTGATCCGAATGCACCACGAATTCCTTAGCCAACAAGTAATGTTGCCAAGTCTCTAAAGCTCGTACCAAAGCGTATAACTCCTTATCGTATGTGGGATAATTAAGGGTGGCCCCGCTGAGTTTCTCACTAAAATACGCTATGGGCCTCTTTTCTTGCATTAGGACAGCTCCTATACCAATCCCCGATGCGTCGCATTCTATCTCAAAAGTTTTGTCGAAGTTCGGGAGAACTAAGACGGGTGCGCTAGTGAGGCTGTCCTTTAGAGCTTTAAATGCTTTCTCTTGTGCTTCTCCCCATTCAAATGTCACATCCTTCTTTATGACCGCAGTGAGGGGAGCTGCTAGACTACTAAAGTCTCGCACAAATCGACGGTAGAAACTAGCCAAACCGTGAAAACTACGCACTTGTCCTATCGTGGTAGGAGTCGGCCAATCTCTAATGGCTTTGATTTTTTCCTCGTCGACTCTTAACCCCTTTGAGCTGACCACGAAGCCTAAGAATACGATTTCGTCCGTGCAAAACGAACATTTCTTCAAGTTTGCGTATAGGCTTTCTGTTCTAAGTGTGGTCATTACTTGTTCGAGGTGGGAAACATGGTCCTCTATCGGGGGAAGTCCAGCCGGTATCTCGTCGGGAAAAATGTCCTTAAACTGCTCAAGAAGTCAGCTTATAGAAGGGCTATCATGGGACGTTTCGGTCCTTATGCTCATGAGATCCTTGAAGACCAAAAGAAGGACATTTCGTTCTTGTCGAATAATCGGGGGAAGTCCAGCCGGTATCTCGTCGGGAAAAATGTCCTTAAACTGCTCAAGAAGTCAGCTTATAGAAGGGCTATCATGGGACGTTTCGGTCCTTATGCTCATGAGATCCTTGAAGACCAAAAGAAGGACATTTCGTTCTTGTCGAATACCTTACCGACTTGACTAGCTGTGAGATAGAAATTAGCCTTCTTTGACTCGCTTTCTTTAGCTAGTTTGAGCTGCATCTCATGCACTTGAGATGGACTAAGAGGTGCTAGTACAACCTTCCTTTTGTTATGAACAAAGGAATATTGGTTGACTCGTCCGTCATGTATCACCTCTCTATCAAATTGCCATGATCGTCCTAAAAGGATATGACCGGCTTGCATAGGTACAATGTCGCAAAGGACTTCGTCTTGGTACCTACCTATGCTGAACGGGATCTTGACCCTCTCGGTCACTTTAATTTCTCCGCTGTTGTTAAGCCATTTGATGCGCACGCACCGAGTTCTAAATTTGTAACCTGATTCGTACCACTATCCGCAAGTATACGGTAGTTGTAGTACCGGGGTCGATCACGAG
>NW_010969135.1:350710-352276 GCF_000463585.1 Tarenaya hassleriana | reverse complement strand
CTCTAGTCGGCTCCTAATGTGTTCGAAGTCTTCGAAGAATTCTTCTACCGACCTTGTACCTTGCGGGCGCCTATACCTTCTTTGAAGGTCTCGATGAAAGTGCGGAGGGACGTAACGTTTACGCATGAGATTCTTCATCTCACGCCACGTCTCAACCTGAGCGTAATGTCCACGTCTCCGCTCGGTTACCTCACGATCCCACCAGGCCAGGGCATGCTCGGCTAATTGGGCGGCAGCATATTGCACCTTTCTACGCTCCGAATAGGAATAACAATCGTAAATGTTATCCATCCGTCGCTCCCAATCTAGATATGCCTCGGGGTCTACTTTTCCTAAGAAAAGGGGAGGTTTAAGCTTGAGCTCCGTTTGCCCATAATGACCACGAGGTTGGTCTCGGTTCGGTTCATCTAATTCGGTGTCATTGTTCCTACGGTTTTCCCTAACCCTTGCCCTTGGTAAGGTCCGTCTCATGGGTGGTTCATCCTCGTCCGAACACTCATCCTCTAATCTACCTCTCGGCCTAGGGGCTCTAAGCCTTTGCGGCTCGTCATAATCCGATTCATCCTCATGTATTCTAGCTCTTGCTCTAGGGGCTCTACGCCTAGGGGGTTCCTCTCGTTCCGACACATCAACATATTCTCTCGCTCTAGGTCGGGGTCGTGACTCATATTCACTCTCGGGATTCACTATGGGATCCGGAACAATAGACCGCCTTTGCCTTGAGGGGCCAATATGTTCTCGTGCATCTATTTCCTTACCCGGTCTCACTTGAGGCCTCGACTCCTCTATCTTGTCTAGCCTATCCATAATCTGTTTAAGGGCTCGGAAGATATCGTTTTGGCTAGATCCGACCTCGGCACCATCATTAGACACATTGTTTACACTCATCGCTCCCTTACCACAAGAAGGAACGTGCAATTTAGATTCACAAACGACGTGCGAGTTTGGGCAACAAGTAACGTGCAACAACCAATTCTAAATGTGATTCCAAGCAACACTCAAACGTGCAATACACAGCACTATCAATCAATCTATCTTCCCTCAAAACAGAATTCAAACGCGATGCAATATAGAGCAAGAAGGATGATTGTACCAAATGATGCCAACTGCGATTTCTATTCCGATTTATGGTCCGAAAATGTTTCTAGAGTAGTTTTCTATCGATGGAGCAACAAATTAACAGTCCACAAACAGCAATTTGATTGATCAAACACAAGAATTCTGCAACTTCTAAACCGAAAAGGCACAACCAGCAACACAATCAGATTATAGGAAGATGAACAGCCACTTTTGATTGGAATTTTGATCTGAAGGTGATGCGATTTCGATTTGCACAGTATATAGATGGATAGATGATTGAATTACGAACAAATGAAGATCAAATTTGTCTCAAAACGCAGTCAATAGCCCACTCAAACACAAACAGAATTCTGCACACACCGAAACAGATTTTTTTTTTCGAACAATATGAGATGAAAACGTATAGAGATGGAAAGATATCACCGAGGGGAAGCTGCGACGTCCTGTGGATAGTTGAAGCTCTGATACCAAAATGATGTAAGCCTC
>NW_010969135.1:349711-350255 GCF_000463585.1 Tarenaya hassleriana | reverse complement strand
TCTAATGTGTTTCTTCAGCAACATCATGGACCGAAATCTTCATTAAGTGGCGTGTATGGGCTGCTCCAAGATGGGCTGGGCTCATGTCCTTGGAGTGAAGTTCGTCCAGCATGTCGGAGATGAATAAGGTGATGCGTTCGCGAAGGGCACGCGCCTTGGCTCGAGTGAGGGGTGGATCGGGCCTGTGGTTTGGGCGTGTATGCCTTGGCCTTGGCTCAACTAGCAGTTCCCCATCACTATTGAAGATATGATCGGCATTAGGCAGCTCCTTGCGTTCCAAGCTATCCCGCTCCCGCTCCGTGCACTCCAAGCTATCTTGCTCCCGTTCCGTGCGTTCCAACTCTTTGTCCGTGCGTCTGGTCTCTATGTCCTCATCAGGTTGATTGTCGTATTGTATCACAATTAACTCCTCCTGGAACGCCACAATGGAATGGCGTGTCTGAACGGAGGAACCGAACACTGTTAGACATGGTTCGGTCTATGATGAATCAGACAGATCTTCCGAAGTCCTTCTGGGGCTATGCTTTAGAGACCGCTGCATACC
>NW_010969135.1:347841-348764 GCF_000463585.1 Tarenaya hassleriana | reverse complement strand
TTGACCGAGGATGTGTACATGACACAACCCGAAGGTTTTGTCGATCCGAGGAACCTGAGGATGGTGTGCAAGCTTCAGAGGTCCATTTATGGACTGAAGCAGGCTTCGAGGAGCTGGAACCTTCGCTTTGATGAGACAATCAAAAGGTTTGGTTTCTCACAAAACGAAGACGAGCCATGTGTTTACAAGAAGGTCAGTGGGGGCACAGTTGTATTTCTAGTGCTGTACGTGGATGACATTCTCCTTATAGGGAATGACGTTCCTACCTTGCAAGACGTTAAGTCTTGTCTAGGAACGCAGTTTTCTATGAAGGACCTAGGAGAAGCGGCCTACATATTAGGCATTAAGGTCTATAGGGCTAGATCGAGGCGTCTTCTAGGATTGTGTCAGAGTACATACATCGATAAGGTCTTGAAACGGTTCAAGATGCAAGATTCCAAGAAAGGAATCTTACCGATGAGCAGTGGCACATTTCTCTGCAAGAGTCAGTGTCCTACGACTCCTGATGAGCGAGAACGCATGGATCGGATTCCATATGCTTCGGCAATTGGATCCATCATGTATGCCATGCTTTGTACTCGACCGGATGTATCCTACGCGTTGAGCATTACGAGTAGATACCAGTCAGATCCAGGTGAGTCACACTGGATCGCCGTCAAGAACATCCTGAAGGACTTGAGAAGGACTAAGGATGTGTTCTTGGTATACGGTGGGTCGGAAGACGAGCTCGCTGTAAAGGGTTACACCGATGCTAGTTTCCAGTCAAACCCGGATGACTACAGATCGCAGTCAGGCTATGTTTTCTGCTTGAACGGAGGCGCTGTTAGCTGGAAGAGTTCCAAGCAGGCGACCGTTGCAAATTCTACTACAGAAGCTGAGTATATTGCAGCGTCGGACGCAGCAAAAGAAGCTGTTTGGATCAG
>NW_010969135.1:345706-346645 GCF_000463585.1 Tarenaya hassleriana | reverse complement strand
GGTCGAGCCAAAACTCAAACTCTGTCGAGTCAACACTCTGACTCTGTCGAGTCAACACTCTGACTCTGTCCGAGTCAACACTTTGACTCTGTCCGAGTCAAAACATCAGCGAAGCCCAAAACACTTTCTGGGCTTCGACTCGCATGAAACTGACTCGGTCCGAGTCAAGTACTGACTCGGTCCGAGTCAGAAGGCTGAAAACGTCCCAACACTCTGATTTGATCCGAAAACCGTTTTTTGACCAAATCCAAGTCTTCCTTTCCGATACTTCACATGTAAGTCCATCCCTAATGGTGTGTGACCCTGTAGGCCCATTCGTAGTGGCAGCAGCCTCGAGAACCATTCCCGATCTACAAGTCATGGTTAGCCTCTAGCAAGACGCCATGACCACCCACGTTGAATTGAGTTAGAGGTGATCTAACCAAGGCAATAACAGCTCGAGTTCTGATCCTTTGTCTCACGATATCATAAGTTGAACAAGGGCATGGTGTGAGCCACCCTTCAAGTTCAACCGCTTTCTCGTCTTGGCAAATCGACTAATAAAATAGATGCAACTTCATCTATAGCGTGGCCACGCATTTTCATAGTCCGACTTCCACGAGAGGGCCCAGCGATATCTCTCCTATTGAGGAGGTGATAAGTCCCATATTGCATGTCTACTATCTCCATATGAGTCGTTAACGTATCTGATCAACGCCGTTATAATCATCCGGTTAAAGACGACGTTTGACGCAGTCAAGACACGCCACTCCTCACATCAGATACTCTAGACATCTCAGGTCTAAGGATCCAAGAACAAACCGCTGTATGAGATTCAAGTCATGACTCTGTCCATATGACAATCTCATGCGGGTCATCCAGTCACTCGTTCACAACGAGTACCCATGATTGTGATATGCATCCAATGCATCAATCACACCTCATACTAGTCTTAATTCA
>NW_010969135.1:344409-345341 GCF_000463585.1 Tarenaya hassleriana | reverse complement strand
ACTGATAGCCCCCCCGTTCAGGCAGAAAACATAACCTGACTGTGATCTGAAGTCATCTCTGTCGGTTTGGAAACTAGCGTCGGTATAACCACTTATAGCGAGCTTGTCTTCCAATCCGCCATACACCAAGAACAAATCCTTAGTCTTTCTCAAGTACTTAAGGATGTTCTTGACTGCAATCCAGTGAGCCTCACCTGGTGTAGACTGATATTTACTAGTCATGCTTAATGCATATGATACGTCTGGGCGAGTACACAACATGGCGTACATGATGGATCCAATTGCCGATGCATATGGTATCCTACTCATGCGCTCTTGCTCATCCTGTGTCTTTGCACACTGAGTCTTGCTAAGAGCTACGTCGTGTCCCATTGGCAAGGCACCCCGCTTGGAGTCTTGCATCTTGAATCGATTCAAGACCTTGTCAATGTATGTACCCTGACTTAGACCAAGAAGCCTTCTCGATCTATCTCTATAGATCTTGATACCTAGAATATAGGCAGCTTCTCCTAAGTCCTTCATCGAAAAGACCGATCCTAGCCAGGATTTTACTCCTTGCAAGGTAGGAATGTCATTTCCGATGAGCAATATATCATCTACATAAAGCACAAGGAAGACCACTGCGCTCCCACTGACCTTCTTGTAAACGCATGGCTCATCTTCGTTTTGCAGGAAGCCAAACGTTTTGACTGCCTCGTCAAATCGAAGATTCCAGCTCCTCGAAGCCTGCTTCAGTCCATAAATGGATCTCTGAAGCTTACATACCTTCCTCGGACTCTTAGGATCGACAAAACCCTCGGGTTGTGTCATGTACACATCCTCGAGCAAATTCCCGTTAAGGAATGCGGTCTTGACGTCCATCTGCCATATCTCGTAGTCATAATATGCAGCTATGGCCAGCAGAATCCGTCTGGATTTAAACATCACGACTG
>NW_010969135.1:341721-343014 GCF_000463585.1 Tarenaya hassleriana | reverse complement strand
AGTGAGATCGTAAGTGCCGACGGTTAATGCAGTAACTCTTGCTCCATTCCCGACGCGGAGATGTACTTCTCCCTTCGCCAATTGTCTACTTCCTCGTAGTCCCTGTACATTTGCACAAATGTGCGAGGCACATCCGATATCTAATACCCATGATGTAGAAGTAAACAAGTTCGCCTCTATAACGAAGATACCAGAAGTCGAAGCTTCTGTAAGCTTCTTCTTCCTCTGATCTTCCAGGTAGAGTCTGCAATTTCTATACCAATGCCCGATGGCATGACAGAAATAACACTCTTCCTTCTTGGGTTTGGGCTTAGGCTTAGTGACAACACTTGTCAATTTCCTTTTGCCCTTACCTTTGGAACGCTTCCTTTTGCTGGAACTTTTTCCAACAACTGCCATATCATTCTTCCCTTGGCTCCCAGCTTTCTCTTGGAATGACACATTCAACTGATTAACCATCAATGAATTGTCCATGTCATCTAATTGCTCATGCAATTCCGAAGTCATCTTTCCAAGCATCAAGCTGGACACGTCCAGATCATCATCCTCATGCTTCCAATAAGCATCAATGATCGATCTAGAAGCCGTGGTTAGAGGCTTATCCTTCATAAGGATAGATCACATGGTGAGATAAAACAGATTCCTGCAACAGATATGTTCTACAGAAAAAGACAGACAAACAGAAAGAAAATATGCATGCCGCTTAGTACACATACTAACACAGATAATAGATGCAATATGACAGGCTCCCACTAAGAAAAACACCCTCAATGAGTTTCTAAGTGAGCTAGGATCCATATTTCACATGCTTCTGAGTCAGCTAGGGCATGACGCTCAAAAACATGCTATTTAGGTAGACAACACATTGTCAATCACATCATATGTGATTCCTAGATGTGTATGGGATAGTGATACGATATCACTGCATGTTCCTCATCCCATCCTTACCATCAGGTCCAAGTCCGACTTGAGAACCCAATTCAAGCTCAACCATATTCAAGCTATGAGAATCACGATTTCTCCATACTGCCTCACCAAGATAATCAGGCACGCTCAGCTAGGGCATGACCCGTAACCATGACGATCGAGGCCTTGACAGTTGCTCAACTAATGGGCGGTAATAGCTTGAGATTAATCATGAGGAAGAGGACAAAATTTCAGACTTGAGAAGTGTCTGAGGTCCAGTCCGGAGCTGACCAGAATCTGGTCCGCCGGACTGACCTTGGTCAGCTTCTCTGGTCCGCCGAATTGTCCGTTTTGAGAAAAATCTGAGCTTGGTCCGGGGCTGACCAA
>NW_010969135.1:339142-339729 GCF_000463585.1 Tarenaya hassleriana | reverse complement strand
ACTGCGTCAAACGTCATCTTTAACCGGATGATTATAACGGCGTTGATCAGATACGTTCATAAATCATATGGAGATAGTAGACATGCAATACGGGATTTGTCACCTCCTTAACAGGAGAGATATCGCTGGGCCCTCTCGTGGAAGTCGGACTATGAAAATGCGTGGCCACGCTATAGATGAAGTTGCATCTATTTTATTAGTCGATTTGCCAAGACGAGAAAGCGGTTGAACTTGAAGGGTGGCTCAAACCATGCCCTTGTTCAACATATGATATCGTGAGATAAAGGATCAGAACTCGAGCTGTTATTGCCTTGGTTAGATCACCTCTAACTCAATTCAACGTGGGTGGTCATAGGGTCTTGCTAGGGGCTAACCATGACTTTAAAGGCGTGTATCAGGTACGAAACGAATCATGTACTGGATTGTAGATAGTCAAGACGGGATTTGTACCTCTCGTAAAAGAGAGAGATATCGATGAGCCCCTCATGTGAGCAAGACTGTAGGAATGTGTGACCGCACTATAGACGAACGTCGTCTATTTCAGACAGTCAAACTCAGTGAACGAGAAAGCAGTCGAATCAGATAAG
>NW_010969135.1:336354-339101 GCF_000463585.1 Tarenaya hassleriana | reverse complement strand
GATCATCAGCCGGAATCATCACTGGAGTTCGTATGATCATGAACAAACTCTATTCGAGATAGGTAGTCATAGTGTTTTGCTAGAGACCGCCTATGACTTGTATATCCGGAATAGAGATTTCGGACTATACTGCTATAGCGAATGAGCCTACAGGGTCACACACGCAGGGAAGGACAAAACACACGAGAAAACGACGGGAAAACCAAGACGGAAGGGTCTGGAACGGACGGACCAGAAGTCCGGAACGGACGGTCCTCCGTGCCAGACCCGACGGTCCACAACTACTGATAGACCGTCCGGACGGTCCGTGTTGAATGCAGACCGTCCGTTTTGCTTGCTGGAACGGACGGTCCACGTGTATTTCTGGATCGTCCGTTCCGGGCTTCAGTTTTTCCGAAATTAAACCGAATTAGGGTTAAATCACCTTATAAGAAGGAGATTAAAAAACCCTAATGATCTGTGAGACTAGAAGAGCCGACTTTTGGCAGAAATTAGAGAGTTTTTGGAGATCCAAAAATGAGTTCTAAGTCTCGGTATTCCTCGGTGCAAATATCGAATAGAGATTCGAGTCCTAGCAGACAAGTTCCAAGCGTTAGAATCCATCCCGAAGTGTGGATACGTGTAGAGGGCGAGATATTCTTCCTGCCTTTCGTGATCAGACGTGTTCTTCGATTGATACAGGCCCCGGATCGATTGAGGTAAGCGTTCTAACGTTTCTACGATTCAATAGCAGCATGGTTCTAGGGTTCTATAAATTTTGGTTCTAGGGTTCTATAAATTTTTGTTTTACTTCCACTGCGCAAACTCTAGAATCGATCTCTTAGTAATTAGATTCACTCATGAGATCCCAGGAAACCCAACACGAGTTACTTCTGACACGGTCCGAGTTACTTCTGACTCGGGTCGAGTTAACTTTCTGAGCAAAATACGAATTTCTCACAGACTTGTAACTCGGTCCGAATTACAACTGACCCGGACTGAGATACTACTGACGCGGACCGAGTTACTTCCAATCCGGACCGTGTCAGATTTCTGTGCAAAACGAGTTTTTTTCTTCAGAAAAGTAACACGGGTCGTGTCAAGTTTAACATGGACCGCGTTACATTTTTGTAAAAGAAAATTCGTTTTAGTCATGTAGACTGAGTTCTACTTCACTCGGATTGAGATATATCTCACTCACGAGCCGATCAACTTTACTGCCAAACACATATGTGTTTTACCGATCCATATTATATCATTTACGGATATTTAACTCCTCCACCATATCCGTAATACATATAATTGTGAATCTCTTGAGAGATTATTAATCCACCGTCATCGTATCTGGATCCTTCGATTCTTCAATCACAACGGCCACAAAATCAAATTTTGAGTCAAGGGACCTCAAAATTTTCTCCACGACCCGAACATCCTTCAACGTCTCGCCATTTGTCGCCATTTGGTGAACGATGGTGATTACCCGTGAAATGTAATCCGAGATCGACTCGGAACTCCCTTGTTGTAGACTTTCGAATTGCGATCTTAAAGATTGAAACCGAATCTTCTTCACCTTGTCAACTCCTTCATGTGATTTTTTCAAAATTTCCCAAGCTTCTTTGGATGTTGTTGCCGAGGCAATAAGCTCGAACGTCACTTCATCAACTCCTTGATATATTGTGAATAACGCCTTCTTCTCCCTCTTTCGGAGATCTTTGAGTTTCTCCTCTCTTCGTCTTCGTCTCGTCATAACCGTTCTCCACCATGTCCCATACGTCAAGGGATCCTAGGAGCGCCTCCATTTGAATGCTCAACATACGATAGTTGTCCTTTGTAAGTTTTGGAACTTGTGATTGGATCGAACCCGTCGACGCCATGATATCCCGGCTCTGATACCACTTGTAAGCGCTTAGACTTTTTTCTTTATACTTTATAAGTATAGATAAATGAGAGGAGAAGAAGTATAAAAAATACTCTATGAATACTCTTTGTATTTCTTTTATTTTTCTTGTATTTTGTTGTTATTAAAAACAACTTCAACCTCCACATATTTATACTATTCTTGAGAACATTCTAGTTCTAATAATAAAACTAGTCTAAACAATAATTATTTTGAACACATCATTCTATGTTTTGAACGCATATTCCTATATCACAAAATTCTAGGAATAAGTTTAATTTCCAACACATTTGAGATACTTAAACTGACACTAAATTAATGTGTATATATATACTAAATTAATACACATATATATATAATCCGGGAAAATATGAAATATTTTGTAAGCAAAGGTCAACGGACATCAAAAGAAAGAAAGGTCAACATGCAATGGATCAGCCTCACGAGAATGAGATGCAGAGCAGAAGAGCCATCGACGGCGGAGAGAGTGCCACGTGTATAGTTAAGGAGCCATCATCATGAGAAGATACGATGCACCTCCGCAACAGTTAGATTAGGTCGGGAAGAAGATTCAGAAACAGCGACACGACACGACACCGTATTTCGCTACGAGAGAGGAACTGAAACTTCGAGCTTGATTAAGATCTGTTCTGTCTCCTCTTTATCCTTAGATTTTGTTTTCAGATTCTCATTGTGGGCCCCATGACCCCGACTGTTTGCCTTAAAATATTTCCTTCGTTTTAAGGAAGAAAATCTCTCTCTCTCTCTCTCTACATAATGCAAGAGTTTTTTTTTTGGGGTGAAATTTGCTGATATAAAATAATAGAGCAAATTCAGTTTTTTTTTGGGTTTGGGGGGGGGGGGGGGGGCT
>NW_010969135.1:289245-336302 GCF_000463585.1 Tarenaya hassleriana | reverse complement strand
TTGGGGGGGGGGGGAGGGTCATGTGCATTATTCGAGACCATTATTTAGCATTGCATGTGAATTAATTAATTGGTTGATATATGTACACATGGACATTAATTTCGCATACGTATTATAAAAATAATTTCATGCATTAAACTATCTCCCTTGGAATAGAAAAGCTACTTGCAAATTTTATAAATCCGAAACAAGAGACCCATGCGGATCGAGGTAGAATCCAAGTGGTGAGCCAAGGGATACATACATTCGAAAGGGTATATGTGTTTACAATATCATATTAAGATTTGCTACCGACAGAAGACTAAAAGTAGAACAACGACGTGATTCCAACCGATGTTATACAGTCGATTTTGACGGGTATATATGTGTTCCAGATTCCGTATTCCAAATTCATATTAAGATTTGTTATATGATACTGCATGTTTATATTTCCTATAGGAAATATATATATATAGAGAGAGAGAGAGAGATTTTGAATAACTGTAACATAATGAAAGGGAAATCATATATATCCAAAGAAGACCTCGTAGATAAACAAATTCGACTAATAATTATGTTGTTCATAAAGGAAATCAAGCCACAAATCTGAGAAGTAGAGGTTGAAAATGATAGAAGACATATATTTTATTTCTATGTACAAACATATATATATATATATTATACACGAACAGAGTCAAAACAAAGCGAAAGGGAAGTTGTTGAAGTGAAGGAAAAGTCAAATCGTGCAGAAGAGGAAGGTTGCTGGTGGAGAGTATTCTTCAACTCAAATCTGGGATTGCTTCCCTAATTGTGTCGTCCGCGATTGGCGAGAGAATCAGAGAGTTGGGCCTGATGGCCCAAGTCCAGGATCAACAAGCTCATCATGGGCCAACGTGTCATGAGAAGGTCCATGTCCACTAACAGTTCAATCAACTTTTTGTCTCTTTTTTTTTTTTGTAATATTCGTTTCATTTGTTTATTTTGAATCTGCGGTCGAATTTGGGGTTCCATATTAGAAATCCCATAATATAGATCGAGAAACAATTATGTGTAACCAAATTAATTTCTTCCCATTTTTTTATTGTATCAATATTCTTCCGATATAATGATTTTTTAGATTCATCTAATTGCATCTAATTGTCTTATCACCGAGTTGAAATTGTTTATCAGTACGTTATTCTCTTTATTAACTTATTATACATTTATGAAAATAATAACATTAATCAAAATGAGAAAACGCCTAATCGTATTGCTACTTATCTTCATTTTTTCTATATTTGATTAATAAATATGGATATTTCCGTATAAAAATTATTAAGCCGCAATTTTTTTTTTCCCGATCTGAGAGTGTTGGGTTCACGGATATGGAAAGGGTGAAGGAGAGAGGACACCGAGCAGTGCAATTTTCATGTGTAATTATTGTATAAAACAAACACATGAGAGAGTGACAGAGGGAATAGTAGTCCCGTGACCTCACCTGATTTCTCCTTTGGCCTTATTCTTCTATCTCTCTCTCATGCATGCATGCATCCATCCATGCATGTATGTATGTATATATACGGATGTATACATATATATACCTCAAGCTTATAAATAATACGACATATATTCCCATGCGTATGTATATTTGAATGTTAATATTTGCAATTTACACATAACACTCCCAAAACTCATATGAAAGAATATTAGTGTATCTTCACCACTCTCTCTTCGAAGCTCTCCATTTCACCTCCCCACCGAAACCCTGAACCCTATGGAAACTCCTCCTCCTCCGCAGCTACGGCCGCAGGCCTACAAACTGACAACGTCCTCCATCTCCTACGCCAAACCTCGGACCGGCCTCTCTCACGTTCTGCCACTCCTCCCTTTCAAGCAATGCACGGCCGAGCCGCCGATCTATATCCTCCGCAACGTCTCTCTCACCGCTTTTCCCGGCGAGATCCTCGCCGTTGTGGGCCCCAGCGGCGCCGGAAAATCCACTCTCCTCGATATTCTGGCCGCCAGAACCTCTCCCACCTCCGGATCCATCTTCCTCGGCTCTCTCCCTGTAAACCCTTCATCTTACCGCAAGATCTCTTCCTACGTTCCCCAGCACGACGCCTTCTTCCCTCTTCTCACCGTTCTCGAGACGTTCTTCTTCGCCGCCCGTCTCTTGCTCCCAAACCAGACCCATGTGCCCGACGCTGTCGATTCTCTGCTCAGAGAGCTTAACCTTACACATTTGGCAGATACTAGACTTGGTCAAGGCCTGTCCGGTGGGGAACGTAGGAGGGTTTCCATAGGTTTGAGTCTTCTTCACGATCCGGGTTTTCTTCTTCTCGATGAACCCACCTCGGGTTTAGACAGCAAATCGGCGTTCGATGTCGTTCAGATTCTTAAATCCATAGCTACGTCGAGACAACGCACTGTGATCTTGTCCATCCACCAACCCAGCTTCAAGATTCTGTCTGTTATTGATCGGTTGTTGCTTCTGTCCAAAGGAACTGTAACGTACCACGGAAGGGCTGATTCTCTTGAAGGTTTCTTGCTCTCCAAGGGTTTCACCGTTCCTCCCCAGCTGAATGCCCTTGAATACGCCATGGAAATACTCAACGATCTCCACGAGACCAACGAAAATATCGATGTTGATCTTTCTAGTCCATCGCCCTCAGCTAGCGAAACGAGTTTGTCAGCCGATCAGTTCCTAGAAAATCAGAAAGAGAGAGCAATACAGCGTACCATTCGACATCGAACCTCGAGAATAGCCGAAATAAGCCTTCTTTCGAGAAGATTCTCGAAGATCGTTTGCAGGACGAGGCAATTGCTTCTGACCAGCACACTAGAAGCACTTATAGTCGGTCTTGTCCTAGGCACTATCTACATCAACATCGGAATTGGGTTACAAGGAATCAAAAAAAGATTCGGTCTTTTCGCATTCACACTCACTTTTCTCCTCTCTTCCACAACCGAAACCCTTCCGATCTTCATCAACGAACGCCCGATCCTCATACGAGAAACCTCAAGCGGTGTTTACAGACTCTCATCCTATCTTCTTGCCAACACCCTCGTTTTCTTGCCTTACTTGCTCGTCACCTCCGTCATCTACTCCGTTTCGGTCTATTTTCTCGTGGGTCTCTGCTTTTCTTGGCAAGCTTTTGGATACTTTGTACTTGTCATCTGGGTAATCGTTCTAATGGCGAACTCATTCGTGCTCTTCTTGAGCTCTCTCGCACCGAATTACATCTCGGGAACTTCTCTTGTCACTGTTCTGCTTGCGGGTTTCTTCTTGTTCTCGGGCTATTTCATCTCCAAAGACAGACTCCCCAAGTACTGGCTCTTCATGTACTTCTTCTCCATGTATAGGTACGCCTTGGACGCGCTTCTGATAAACGAATACTCGTGTCTGAGCACGAAATGTCTTGTCTGGATGGAGGGAGCCGAAGGGAAGATCTGCATGAGCACTGGAAGCAGTGCGTTGGAGCAGAAAGGGCTTCATGCGAGGGAGAAATGGTTTAATGTCTATGTCTTGCTTGGTTTCTTCTTTCTCTACCGTTTGTTGTGTTTTCTTGTTCTTCTCAAAAGGGTTTCGGGCTCCAAGAGATGAATTCCTTTCTTCGCTTTCGCGTCACGTTATTGTTTCTGTGTATACATCGATCTTCTTTCCATACGAAGTTTCATTTTCTTAAATCCACGGAAGAAGAGATTATAATGAATTTTGTGTTGTATTTATACCAATTATACTCTAAAAACAAGAGAATGAGAGCAACCCAAGATCGATCCCTAAAGTTCATACATGAACCGGAGATAACCGGACATTGCAACTTCAATATCTGTAAACCGGAGAGTTTCAACAAACCAAAACCGGGTTTATACATCCTTATATATATATATATATATATATATATATTGTATTGTATGAGAGTAAGATGGCAGACCCAAGTTGTAAAAGTGGGAACAAGACAAGAGGTATCACGGGTCTCATTCCCCTCTCAAAATGATCTTATTATTACATTTTTTGTTGGGTTTAAATTATAAACATTGTTATTATTACTTACAAAGGCAAAGATATGTGTATATTTTTTAAAGCACAAGTTTGTTGTATAGTAGCGGTCCCAAAAATGTTACATGCTCTGTTTGTTTCCCTTAGCGTTTTAGTTCTCAAATAATGGTCAATATGTTGTATATATACATGTTTATAATCTTATATATCTATATTATATAAGTGTATATGCATACATACATGTATAATGTATGGGCTATTTTTCGTTTCCTCTCCCATGAACTGATTTCTCTCTCTTGTTCTGCCATTATCTAACATACCGTCGAGAGGAACGGGTGGTCATTTCGAATTTCGCTTCGCTTATATTCGAGTTTGGTTATTTTAGTTATAGAAAAATTATTATCATTCAGTTTTTATACAAATTTCGGTTCGGATCCGTTTTTTTTTGTAAAAACCTCATTTTTCAAAGAAATTTTCGGGTTTTACTGTTATTTTTTAATTGATTCAATTCGGTTTTGTTTTTTTTTCGGAATTAGAGAAGTCATGATCATTCGGTTTTTATATCAAATTCGGTTCGATTACGATTATATCTTTCAATTATTCGGTTAATAATCAAAATGATGGCCCTGAATGCACGCATATTTATGTTAGGAGAATCTTAATTGCCTTGGCATTTAAAGTCAAAATTCTATCCGTAAACGTCAGCATATGTCTTCATTTGATTCAATCTTCCTTGAAAAACTTTGATTATACTTCTTGGTCGGAACCGATTAGATTTTTCAATCCTAAGAAAAGCTTTTGCTCGGACAAATCGGTGAGTGGAAGAAGCTTTGCTACGGCCAACAAGAGGCATAGCATTCACTCACGGACGGGAATGTGTCAACACGGACATGTCAAAAATTCCCGAACAGCCAACTATCCGCACGAGGAATCCTGGTCGACCAAGTCACCCGACCAAGCGGATGACGAGTCATGTCCGACTGACCAAGCAATACTCGAGGCACGTCGAGATGTCGAAGGAACTCCGGCCATGCTGAGTCAGACCATGTCGCACATGAGGAGGCCTGAGACCCCTCGGGCCCCGGCCACACAAAGAGAAAGAGAACTGCTAAAAGGACGAATTCAAGAGAGCAGGGAGTAGATACCTGTGATAGCGAAAGATGCGAGCTTTCACAACGCAAAACAAGCTGTTGCATTTGGCCTTCCGAATGCATCACCTAAGGACAGAATCCTGAATACAGAGGCTGCCATAATTTCACGTCTCTCGGGACACATGTTCAGTAGATCTATAATGGTAAGAGACAGGAACCAGATTCATACCTTTAACAATGGGGGATGCCCTTGAAAAGGGGAAGCGTCATTTTTGTATAAATCATAGACGAGGTAACAAAGATAAGATTGGATAAAGTTTGTTTAATCCAAAGATTATTAGAATTTGAACGCCGGTCCTCGGAACAACTCTAGATCAAAGCTAGAAAACAGCAGCAGTTGCATGGGAAGGGAAAACAAACAAATACCATATAACAAGAGAAAGGAGAACTGGGAGTTTGACCAGCACATACAATGCAAAAGCTGAAAGCTACCCCGTCAACTGTGAATCAGGAGAGCTAGCGGCTGGAATCTCCTTTTGAGAAGCAACGGCTTCAAGGGTCTTGTAGAATTCTTCGGGAAGAGGGCCAGGACGGTGCTGAGGAACATGCTTGGGAATGGGAGCATCATTCTCGATGACTTCACACTCGTAGTCGTCTGGAACACCCCAAGGATCCCACTCTGCGAGAAAGACGAAATAATTACAAATCCATGGTGAAGAGTTCCATGATAAATTCAAAGGCCAAATCACTGAACCATATTGAGTTAGTCTTTCACAAGGACATAACTCGAACAGTAACTAGTTTCCCTCAAGTCTCTCTCTCTCTCTTGGTTTATCTAAAGAAAGAGACACAAGATGAAGAGAGAATGTTGCATATCATGGGCTGATTCCTACAACACTAAACTTCACGTGAAATGTTTGCACAACATTGATTAGACATCGGAAGATTGAGGTATTAGGTATCGTAAAACTGATGCCGCTTCTGCGTGGAGCATACCACGCATATACATATTAGGAATAGTATCATACCGCATATAAAAGCAGAGCAAGTATAAAAAAATGAAACAGGCAACTAAAAAGAGAAGCAGATTGGTGGAAACAACATATGAAGACGACGAATGGCTTTGTTCGCTCTGAGGATCTGATGATAGAAAACATTTCACGAGAAACCATACAGATACATTTTGTAGGAAAAATTTCGAACTTTCGCAAAGATTCGCCCAAATGTGAAGGCTAGCACTTAGCCCACAACATGGGAAGTCCAACCGGTGAATCTCTAAAACTAAAGAGATCATTTTTGTTTTGAACTTTCAAGATCACGTTTTGTTGATACCCAACAATGGATGACAGTTTCAAGGCTTTTCGGTAACATGATGATATCCCACGGTTCATAAAGCCTCGAAACTCAAACTCTGTTTCCCATTCTAAATTCTCATCCAGCAATATCAAACTAAATGTCAGAACCAGATCACACAAATGAAAAAACGTAACGATTGCCAGGAAGCAAAATCAGACAGTGGTGACACTCGCGCTTGCAGCAAATCCGACAAAAGCCCAAAAGTACGAAATTAAGATCCGGACAAGGGTATAGTTGTTGCTCATCCAATTCGAAAATTCGAAACGACCAAATCAAAATCACACGAAAATGGGTCGAATGATACGAAGAAGAAGAGGAATACGAACCGATCATTTTTCCGATGAGAGTGAGCTCATCGCGAGCCTCCTCGATGAGCTCCTCGACCTGGCCACAACCGAGCCGCTTCTCGATCATCTCCCAATCCTCCTCCTCCTGACAAGCCTTGAGACGGTGGCGCGTGAAGCTCTCCACGGCCTTCCTGTATCCTTCATCCTCCGGCACGGCCTGGATCTCCTTTAGGGTTTTGGAGTAGAGATCGATCAAAACCTCCCTCGCGTTGGGAACAACGTCCAGACCAACGATCCCAGTCGTCTGCTTCACTTTCGCCAACAATGGCCGTCCAATCGCACGGAGGAACATATCTTCCGCCTACGCTCGAAGCACAAGATCACTCCTCTCTCCCTGCAAAATCTCGCTCACTTTCAGTGTCAACCCCTTCGAGATGCGAAGAAAGGAATGTGGAGCTTACGGAAGCAGAGGGGTAGAAACAATGCCCGAATTATTGGGCCACTATATACTCTTTTTATGGGCCAATCGTTTGGGCCTTTATAGGCCCAATTAAGTATGGACGGATTATTGATGGGTCAAAAAGCGATCCATGGAAAAAGTATTATAATATGCTTTAAATTACTTATCAATACACAATTTGGTTGGTTGGACAAGGATATTAGAGATTTCAAAAACACATGTATCCTCGTGTGTATATATATATAACACAACATATCAATTAGATGGGCGAAGTGTCACTGGCCCCCACTAAAAATAAAAAAAAAAAGGACTTATTTATAAAATGTAATAAGATGTGAAGAATAATACCCCCACTTCATATTTATAAATGTCCCCTCCCCTCATTTTTTTAATGTGAAATCAAATAAATATATAATATTTTTCTATTTTTTAAAAAAATTTCATCTTTCATATATTTTTTTTCTCTTCTTACATCTAAAAATAATAATCAATTTAATCTAAATAAAAAATTATCATCAATTTAATCATAACTTAATATATAAAAAATAACAACAACAAAATCAAATATATATAAATGTTATAATTTTTGTTTGAAACCATTTTTATTTTTTTATTGTTTGTTTCTATATATTTAGCATACTTATAAATTTATATATATATATATATATATATATTTGTGTATTTAATATAGTAGCTAAATTAGTGGATAAAGTTTTCTAAAAAATTACATTGAAATTCAAAGATAGTGGTAAAATTTCAACCGAGAGCGTATTAAATTCTAATGTAAATAAATTGACTTAGATGATTTGGCTTTGAATCATGTTAATAAAAAAAAATTAAAGTATCATCCTAATTAGATAGATAAGATAAAGTACAATTTTTGAATAGATTATCTAATTTGTGTCATCGAAAAAGATACATTCTAAACTATTCCTAATAAAATTATTATGTAAAAATTTTAGAAAATAAAAAAAAATTGTAGAATTCAATTATAAAACATAAATATTTTTGTTAGTATATATTTTATTAATTTCTTTTATAATATATATATATATATATATATTAATATTGCCACCAGTAAAATATTTGTCTGGATCCGCCACTGCATACATCTAACTTTAATCATGAAATATCGCCTAAAGAAATTTAAAGGGTAGAAAACTTTGAAAAGAGTCAATATTTTCAAATTTTAAAATCGAAGTATCTATACATCAGAATTCTATCTCTGTACGTAAACATATAAAATTCAACAAATGCAAGTATAATAATATGACCTCTTCTCCTAATGTGAATTATTAAAATCAAATTGTACATATCATAATACTGTGTCGTATATAGACCATGGTGTGCGAGTCAGTCATTTTTATTTAAATTATTTTTGGCGCATTGAATACTTGTTCAATAAATTAGTAATAACAAAGATAAACTCTTAGAAGTTATAAGATTATTAGACAACTTTCATGCCCATCTCGCGTCATGAGAATCTGGACCGACCATGTTACAAAGTTTTTTAAAAAATGCAATATCAATTTCGTCATAACCTGTTTAATTATATATATTTTTTTGTTAAAATTTAATTATATATTTAACGACCCTACTTTGCTGTTTCGAGAGACGTATTGTTACGAAACAGAGAGTTAATTAATGCCATGTTTATATATAATAATTATGAGATCGAATAAAATACGTTTGACCGACTCTTCGATTTACGAGATATACACAAAAATAAATAAAATAAAAAATAGTTGACCAATTAAGAGAACCCACTAGGAGAATCTAAGAATTATTTATAGATATTTGGCGTTGGCTTCCATTATTTTTTATTCCAATTTTTTTATATAGAATTAATCATTTTTTTATCTGATTTAATTCATATCTAATTAGTTTATTTAAAAATATCATATCTAATTAATATTTATATCAAAATTTAATTATATACGATTAAATATTATTTAAATAAATTTAATTTTATATATGTAAAATAGAAATATCTATTCGCTCTGTTTTAATTAATAATAGTTTGCCAAATTAATAGGCTTCGCTGGTTATTCTTAATAAAATGATAAAGATAACGGTTCACATTTAAAAAAAAAAAGTGCAAATAATATGGCTTGATTATGAATGAATATATGAAATGCGTTCGCATGGTCCTCGCTGCCAATTGTTAGGGTAGCTTAATTATTTAGGGGAGAATATACTTATCCTATATATATATTTCTGATAAGAAAAAAAAAGTTCACAAAATTTTGGGAGTGCGTATATATGGTAAAGGTAAATTAGAGGCGTTGTCGTTTAGTTTTTTTTTTATTATTAAAAAGATCAGACACGAAATTAAATTTCCGAAAATAAATGATAAATCATAAAGTACAACTCGTACAGAAAAAAGACAGACAAAAATCAGTAAAATTTACGTGTAATGAAAAACATAAACACAAAGATCCACTAGAAATCTCGCATTCATACACACATACGTACATGGCATAGTCATTATATATTGATTTAAAGTCGGAGAAAATAGCATTTTAAGTATCTACATTTTTATAAAATTTTCATATAAATATCTAAATTATAAGATTTTTATATAAATATTTAAATTTTTAAAAAATTTTATAGAAATAACTAAAATTTTTTTAAAAATCTATTAAAATCGTTTGATTAAAATTTTAAAAGATATTTAAATTTTGGATTTATTTGAGAATTTTTTAAAAGTCTAAGTATTTATGTAATTTTTTTTAAAATTTAGGTGTTTATATAAAAAATTTATAATTTATATTTTTATCTTAAATTTTCATAAAAATTTAGATATTTATACTAATTTTCTCAAAGTAATTAAAAAGTGGAGAGAATTAGACGGCTACATGCATACGAAATTAACGAGCGTATGGTGACAATAGACTGTGTTTATCTAATCTAATCATCTGAACTAAACGACAAAAACCAAGAAAATCTCCGCTCAGTTAATTAAAAAAAAAAGATGCCTTTTTGTTTTTGACCGGATGTTCACCCTCCGCCGCCGTCTCCGGGGGACTAAGGGGGGAAATTTCCGGCGAAACCTTGCATGTCGGAGAAAAAATCCTCTCGATCTCTCACCGCCAAATTCGGAATCAATAGATCTTCCGCATCATCATCGTCATCATCATCATTATCAATATCGTCAATTTCATCTTCGTCATCCATGGTGATCTCTTGGCTAACAACATCTTCATCCACGTGTGTTCCCTGAACGTCGTCGTTTTCCTTCAACGGCGTCGTGGGCGAGAGATTCTCCGTCGACTTCGCAGCGTCGCTGGATCCGGCCTGACCCGGGTCGGGTTTACGGGTGGGGTCGATGGGTTGGGGCTTGTTCCGGGTGCTTCCGGCGAGAGAGTTCCGGTGAGTGGGGCGTGGATGGGTGTGTTCTCCGGCGTACGTGACGATGAAGATGTTCGGATCCGAGTTGCTTCGCTCCACTTGTTTCCTCGCCAAACACCCCTTTGAGCTGCTGCATCTGTAATAGTTCCTGTTGTACAAATTCGACCTGACCCGTTTAGCCGTTTTCTGACCCGGAAGTGATTTTCCCGAGAAAATGAACTAGAGGGGGAGAGAAAGAGAGAGAGAGAAAAGGTTGGACCGTGTAGGGGTGGGCACGGGTCGGATACCCGGGAAAATCGAGAGATTTGGATTCGGATCCGGGAGACTCGGGTATTTAGCTATAAGATTTGTATCCGAGATTTGGTATTTACGAGTATCTCGGAAGAGAGGTTTTCTTGAGTTACGTGACATATGGTTCTCTTCTGCTGGTTTTTTCTGTTCAATTTTGAAAGAAACAAAAAAAAAAAAAAAGGAAGAAACTTTGAATACCCTTTATGAAAAAAAAATGGATGAAACTTCAAACACGGGACAAAACACACAAATCGGTCTATATATCATCTAGAAGTGAAAATCTTGCCTCTTTCGAGATCGACCAGGAACTTGCGTATGTTGTTGCTGCTGCTGCTGCTCTTCACGTTGGCCTCTGAAGACGAAAACAGAAGGAGAGATTGTAGTTGCAGAGCTCGGAAAAACCCTAACGCCCCCATGAGCTTTCCGATCTTGTAATTCGTTCCCTTGTTCTTGTTTCAAGACACTGTTGCTGACCAAGGCTAACGAGGAGGAGGAGGAAGAAGAAGGAGGAGACGAAGACCACCAACGGGGCAAGAAGGGCTTGCAAGAATCTCGAAGTTCATTACAATCATAAGGATCCATGTCACTGTATCTCCTCTCTCGGTCTCTGTCGTTTCCGGCAGCGAACGAGAAAGAGTGGTGGTGGTGTTCCTGTCGGTCAAAATTAGAACCCGCCATGGGTGGCAGAGGGCTCTCTGGTTTGAGATTGTCGTCGTTGTCTTCATCTCCATCACCGGCCTTTTCCTTGATGCTCGTAGCTAAAGAGCTACAGCTTCTTACTACGGCGAAGAGATCCCAACCTTCGGACATCTCTGCTCGCGTTTTGTCAAAGCTCTTCACTTTTTCTCTTGTCTGAAAAGAGAGAGAGAGAGAGATGACAATGGCGCAAAGGACGGGCGCTGACTTTTCTTCACTTCGAGAGGAGAGAGAGATGGATGTGTGAGCACTTGACTTGGTATTTCTTCAACCATTTATACATTGAGAAATTTCATGTTTGGTGTTTTTCCCTGCTCAAAGATGTCATATATATATATATATATATATAAAAAATTTGTGAATCGTCAACTTGTTCAATCGAGAAACTAATTTATGTGTGTAAAATTTGGAAACTTATTGTTTGTAATAATATATATTTATAAATACTATTTCTTTTGTATGAGTTTTGACCACACGTACCACATGATGAAAAGATATTACATAAATACAAATGTGAAGGTACATTTGGTTATATAGATGCGTAGTGTACACCATTATTTTCATGACCCATAAATCTATAATTCTTACAAAAAAAATTATAATATCTATGAAATACTGTTCATTTTTTTTTTCTTTTTATCAAGTGTTATGAACATCAAATTGATAGTGAAAAATATTTGTATATTTTCAAACATTAAAAAAAATGTAACACATTCCTCTCTCTTCTTTCTCTTCCTAGCTCACTCAGACCTCGCAATTTCGTAGTGGAATATGGATACGGACTCTCCCTCGCTCTTATTGTGTGCTTTGACTTCGTTAAAATGTCAAAAGTGGGGACCACTCTTTTGGAACCCTTTGATTCCACCATGGGGCTGCGATTCTCTGCTTCCACGCTCATCTTCACCGCGTCTTCTGATTGGCTCGTGGTTCTCACGCGGCCAATTGAGCCGTCCGATTCCTTCCTTCCTTCCCCATCTTCTTCTGTCGGTCTCAATAATTTGTATTAGAGGATTTAAAATAGAATACGCCACTTGTACGCATTTATATGCACAAGCATATGCGGTATTTTTTTCTCCTGATTTATATAATATTTATAGCGATTACTGTTGTATTGATTTGGAAAAGGGTAATTCATAGCGTCCGGCTATAACATATAGTTTTTATTTTAAAATTAAAAAAAAAATAATACAAGGAAGACGAGAAATCGCTTTTTTCGGTCATATCTTTTTTTTAATTGGATTTTTTTTTTGTAAAAAGTCCTGAGTGTTTAACCGAGTCACACGTTCAAAAGAAATGTAGAACCTTACTTTCTATCGATAACGGACCAAGCAAATTAACAAGCGAGTTATAAAACATTTATCTCTATTATGTCCAGAAGTGGTGGTATAGTGGCGTGGGAGCACAAAGTGTTTTTTCACCTACACGGTTCGAATCTCACCGGATATCAGTAATTATAAAAAAAACATTTATCTCTATTATGAGAATAACTTATATTAATGGATCCGAGAGTTTTGCGCATTTTTCTATTGGGTTTCACATCAAACTAGGAAAAATGTTTTTCTATCGGATTATAGATAGATATATTAGATCCTAAAATCCAAAAATCACTTTGCCAATGCCAGATCCAAAAATTACTTAGGCAACAGGCTGCGATAGAAGGCGAGAGAAAGGATGGGGCCAATGGAAAGTAGGGGTGGGCACGGGTCGGATACCCGGGAAAATCGAGAGATTTGGATTCGGATCCGGGAGACTCGGGTATTTAGCTATAAGATTTGTATCCGAGATTTGGTATTTACGAGTATCCGGGATACGGGTATCCGGAATAATAGTCGGGTACTCGCGGATATCCGGATCCGGATTTATTTAAGAAAAACAACAATATTCATAAATAAAATTTTTAAAACATGAAGATATATTTATAAAAATTGATGAATTATGATAAAATATATAAGATAAAAGAGATAATAAGAGACAAATAATAAATTTAATTTTTTTGAATTAATATTAAAAAAATATGAAATTATTTCATCTAAAATAATTGTATTTTATAAAAATGTTATATAAATATAAGATATAATTATTTATAATCATAATACGCGGGTACCCGCGGATATCCAGTTTAAAAATTCTATTATCCGGATTTGGATCCGGATTCACGGGTATTGAAAAATCAGGATTCGGAGTCGGATTTGAAAATTACGAGTACCCTAAAATCGGGTATCCGTGAGACGAGTATCCGACGGATACCCGATTTTCGGGTATTTGTGGCCAGCCCTAATGGAAAGGGCATGTGATGTGATGGTAGGAAACAAGACAACAAGGGCCGTTAAACATGGGATGGGGGTTAATTTGCAAATTTCTATTTTCTTAGCCTTTTTTTCTAAAAAAAAGTTTTTTGTGGGGTCAGAACTGAGATATGCCATGAATTTGGGAATCTCACCTTACCATTCCCTCTGGTTAAACACAGACCAGATCGGCCTTTCTCCACTGTCTGAGTGAGGTTTGTAATATTTTCCTGTTACTAGGACGGATGTAATCAGGTGCTCGCGGGTCTACCCAATATTAAGCTGCACTCCACCTACTACTAAAAAAAAAAATGCTCATAAACATAAATTTTTAACTCCAAATAAAGAATATGGCATGGAGATTTCTATATATATATATATATATCTGAATCTCCTCTATTGGTATTTTAGAGTAAACGGTTGATTGGTTTGGTTTTAGTCTCTCATATAATTCATGATGCACATGTATTACGAGTATGGTGGAGGAGTAAAATATTTGTAAAGGACGTGTTGTGAATTTGTTTAAAGTGTTATGATTAGTCGGAAAAGGTTACGTTTGGTTTAGAACGTGAAAAGTGATCTCAGAAAAAAATGGAAGGACAGTTCGAAAAATGTGAACGGACAGCTTGTTTTTTATGAGGGATAAAGTTTGAATAAACGGACGATAGTCCTAATAAAGGGCGGGTAGCTCGTTTTTTCTGAGTGCCGTTTGAGCGAAAAGACACGACCAGACGGCGAAAACTTCCGAGTTTTCATGTCTTTTCAACGTTTTGGTGTTTATAAACAAACCATAGGCCATATAACATGGAGAAAGAATATAAAACACAGATTTGTGACAAGATCTAAGTGATTTTGTGAGAGATTTGAGTGTTATTGTACGCAGAAAACTATGTGCAAAGGTTTCTTTGTTTTCGGTTAAACAATTTCTGTTTGATGATTATCGGAAGGGCAAACCGAAATCATTGTCGCTTCATTGTATCTCAAAAGTGTATTCCTGTAATCCCATTTACCCGGTTGAAGACAGAATTATCGGATCAGATTGAAGTCGTCATCTTATCGGGTACGTACGTGTGATTTCGTATTATTGTTTATTCTCTAACATCCTCCACTTCCTCTATTGAAGGGGTTTGCAACATGCATGTCAGGAGCACGTGCGCTCTACCTAGAGGCACGTGACAGAATTCCAATATGGTCCAAATCCAATCCACATATCATTGCGAAATCTCAAATGAGATGGAGAAGGTGGACATTAGACAAACGCCAAAAAAGATATCACCTCCTCCTCTCATAAAAAAAGGCAGAAGAGCAGAAAGAAAGGCATCACTCGTTTCCTTGAGACGACAAGATATTCCACTTCAATATTTTTTTTTTAAAAAAAATTATCATTTCCCTATACCGTAATGTAATGAAACTGTTACGGAACAGTAGTAGCCTATCATATACTACATACATATATACGTATATTATGTAAGTGGGTTGTATATGCATATACGCATATGCCACTCGCTCGAAACCTAACAAAGGAGTGAGGAGGAAGACACTTGTATCTAGCGGAAAGGAAAGCATGTTTAATGCCCAAAGAAGAATAAATTCACTTCATTTTGTAATTAGAAAGTTGAGATTTTCCCCACTTTTTGAGTTCATTTTTTTTTATATTTCATTTCGCCAAATTCATATATACACATACATACACACACAATATAAAAAAAAAATCACGCAGATTTTGACAAAAATTGTTATAAAAAAGATCTCACGATCTTATTCTTCGCCAAATCGTGGAATCTGGAAATTCTTGGAAAAGCATAGAACCGTGTCCTTTAATAAAAGGGGGTATGGTACGAAAAATATTCCATTTGTTATTCATTATGAAACAAAACTATGGAGAATATAGCCCTTAAGAGCACAAAAGGTTTATCATTTTATGATCGTGGTCAGTTGCCTGAAAGGAATATGTATCGCTTACGTCTTTAATGGAAGCAAAATCAGCACAAAGAAAAATGGGCACAGAGACAAGGAACAAGAATATATGCTCCTAGAAAACAAGGAATCGAAGCACAACATCACCATATTGTTTTCTCTTTTCCAGTGCTTCACGGTTCCACTTTGTTAAAATAAAATTTTAAAAAAAAGTTTTAACGGTCCATTTTGCACATATATACGTATATATGCGTGTATTTGTTGTGTGGAAATAAGACTTAACATTAACGGTGTTTAATGATATTGTCAAAGAAATTAATAGATGGGTGAATGGTTGTGGTTGCGCGAGAACTTTCCAAAGGGAACAACCAAAGAAACACTACAAGGGTGTATGGGAATTGACAGGAAAAAGGAAAAAGAAGCCAATACCAATCCACGAAATTCTAACGTGTGATTTTTGGCTTATTGGTGTTTAACACTAAAGAAAAATAAAACCTTTTTTTATAAAAGGAAATGGTTACAAGGTAAAAAAAAAACTTAAGAGACATAAAAAGATGTGGGTTTGGTTTTCATTGGGGTTTATGTGACGAGACAGAAATGAGGAACGATGGATGCTATAATACAATATTTGGGGCCACCCACCACTAGAAGATTTTCCTATATTTGATGTCTTGTTTTTTGCTCTATCTTTTGTTTTTTCTACAATGGAAAAGATCACTGTATGAGAATACGATGGGGTTTCTATACATTCAGTTAGCAAAAGGGAATGAGAAAGATGTTTGGTTAGCATCTTTCACTTCTCTTTCGGTTTCAATCAAACTGAAGAAATGGCCCAACAATATTCACAACAAAGCTTTGGCAACTGAAGACATACAAGAGTCCTAACCTAACTCTAATGCTTAAGAGCTCCAGTTGCTGTGGCCTAAAATTCCATTGGGAACTTGTGATGTCTCTCTGACAAGAAATCTGCTGTTCCCTTTCGGTTATAGATAGAGAGCAAACGATAGAGAGAACCCAACTAAAAAGCTTTTTGTGGTTTTTGATAAAACAAGGAGAGCCATAGGATTGATGAGATACAATGATGTGATTGTCGTTGTCATTGGGATTATTTGGGTTTTTTTTTTTTTTATAATTTGTGATGAACACGTTTCTTTTTCTCTAGTGTGGGTTTGGTTTGGTGAGTCTAAAAGGGATACGAGCTTGGATCGTTTCTTAGGAAGGGGGCCCCCTAAGATTTCTTATGGGTTTGGCAAAGGAAAGCGATATGAGATCGATCGACCTATAACACTTTCTGTGCATGCGTGTGTGCGCGTTCTAGATGTGCAAACATGATCACAATCAGACAATAATATTGAAAGTTTTTTACTGTTACCTCCATGAAGCTCAGACAGTTGTAGTTGCCATTGGGACGCCCATCTTATGAGCAGCTGGAATCTCCCTCTTTGACTAATTTTGATGCAGATACTCTGTTTCTTTCCCATCTTCTCTTTGGGAGAGATCCTGACCATTGTGACTGCTGCTTGATGGCATTTCCCCTGTCCTGAATGATGGAATTATAGGCATAACATAAACACAGATGCTGTCTGACTTGTGCCAGCAGCAGCAGCAGCAGCAGCAGATGGATTAGATACTGTCAGAAACAAAGATAACAAATAGAAGAAAACATCAGATTAGTTGTCAGCAAAGCATAGATTATTAAATTTAATCTCAGAATAAAGTCCACTTACCGAGTTAACAGCTGAGTTTTGTTGCACAGTATCTCAGATGTAAAACAAAGATATATTTCATGAAAAGCCAACAAGGCAAGTTCAATCCTAAACCAGGAAACAGGAGAATTTTGAATTGAATTGGATGAAGGTGACCTAGGAGAATTTTGAATTGGATGGGGAAACAACACAAGTTACGTATGAAATCAAATACGCACACGATTATGTAAAGAGTTTCAAAAGATACCTCCTTGAGCTGTGGCCCTTTAACCAGGCCTATTCAAGTTCAAGGTACCAGACTGACCACCACCTCGCCACGGAAGGATCCAGGTGTCCAGAACAACTTCAAGAATCAGACTAACTAATTTCTTCCTCCCGAACGAATCCTGACAAGAGGGAATAATAAGGACGAGAATCGCAACGTATATGCATAAGCATAACGTGGTATTTTTAGAATCTAACTTGCCCAATACTTGTCCAAGATGAAATGCTTACACAACGTGGAAAACATATCTCAAGCGAAATGTACAGATTCTGTCGCGGTTAGTGCGGCAATTGCAATCGTATGGTTAAGCTCTTGCTAGGAACCACGGCTCTCACTAACTAGATAGGTTTCGTCAAGCTGTGTCCAAACAAGAATCTGCAAGAACAACAATACCAGATGGATTAAATCCACGCAATGAGCGGCACAAGGAGACCAAAAGAGGTGTGACCTTTTTTCCTCTAACATCTTCCCCGCTAAGACGTAATTGCTTCCATTATCGGTTATCACTTGAACCACTTTATCTTCTCCAATCTCTTCAACAAGAGAATCCAACATCTCAAATAACTTTTGACCGGTCTTCACAAAACTAGATCCATCTATCGACTTCATAAACATTGTGCCAGCGGGAGAATTGACCAAGAAGTTAATCAAACATCTCTGTTTCCTATCCGTCCATGCATCCGACATAATAGAGCAACCATGTTTCTCCCATTGAATCTGATGTTGTTTCATCAATGATTTGGTGTATTCAACCTCCTTGGTGAGTAATGACACTCTTATTTGGTGGTAAGATGGAGCTGGAAGGTTAGGGCCGAAACGTCCAATAACATGTAACATATCTTGAAAACTTTGCATCTTAATGCTATTGAATGAAATCCCAGCTTGATACCACCACCTTGCAATAAATTGGTGAACTCCACCAACAGAATCTTTGTCGCACACCTCTCTGATATTTTGTTGTCTCATCTTTTCTTTCTTGTTCCTTGAAATGGTTGCTTCGGGTCTTCTAACAAACAAATCCATAGGACCTTTTTTGTTCCGTTTTGTTTGTGGATTTTCTTCTTCATCAGATAATCCAAAACCTAAATCATCAAGATCAAACTCCATAGGCTCGTTGGAACAAACCGTAGAACCAGTAACTCTCTTTCGTTTGTGAAGTTCCCACATCTCTTCACGTACTTCTTTCGGACATAGTTCGCACATAGTAGTGTTGCCTTTCTTTCCCATCAGATGCTCCTTTACTCTTGTAATACCTCCTTTCATAATTTTTCTACAAAACTTGCATACGAGAGTATTTGTATCATTTTCTTCTACAGCTTCAGCATATTTCCATCCAGGATCTTTTCTAGTTCTTTTAGGAGCAACATTTGTAGATGCAGATTGTGAACATTGTCCGCCTTCGTTTGACATTATCATTGAAAAATATCGAAATTATGAAAACACATGAACATGAACACGGTAGAAAATAATAGAAAATAAATATGAATGATCCTATAAATTACATACATAATACATATCGTAACAGATGCTAGTGCTAGGTGGCAGAAAGATGTACATACAAAAATAATATAGATAAATAAAACATGGCAGACTTTTGTTATCTCTCTCACGGAAGAGAAAGAGAGTTTGTCTCTCTCATCATCAACAAACAAAAAAAATAGAAAAACACAGATAAATACCAACAGATGTCTCTCTCATCATCAACAAAAAAAAAAGAAAAACACAGATAAATACCAACAGATCGATTCTCTCTCGAGTCGCGACTCTGCAATCTTTCTTCCTCGGGTCCTCTCTCTTTCTCTGTGTTCTTCAACTTCTTCTGCAATCTTTCTTTCTCTTTCTTTCTATTTCGGAAACTCTCTCTTTCCAGATTTTGTTTCTCTTTCCTTCTTCAATTTTTCTATTTCCAAAATCTTAAACTATTCGACCGACGCTTCGATATCTCCCATTTTTGTGTTTTCCTTTTTTTTTTTCTGGACTTTACTTTCCCTTTTAATACGCAATTCCGCCATGGCGGGGCTATGGCCGCCATAACCCACAATGGAAAACCCCATGTGGCGCACGCAATGGCGAAAACGCCATACACGCCACGCTATACAAATACCATGGCGTCTACCTTGAAATCCGCCAGGCCATCCCGCCATGGCGGGGCCATGGCCGCCATTTGACAACACTGGTCCAAATAAGAATCTGCAAGAACAACAAATCAACAATACCAGATGGATATCTGATGAAAGAGCAGAAACACAAACACTCAGTGCTTGATTCATTTTAAAGCATCCATTACAATAACAGAGGGCTTGGTATCGTGCTATCTCCAGCAGCGAAGTCCACTTCATGAACATGTCCAGTTCAAGTAGATTATAGTTGGTGAATTGGACAAGGGACATCCTCCATCACTCGGTGCAACACATTCGGAATGAGCCGTGAAATTCCGAATCCACATGAACTTTTTTCTATTCATCAGATTCGCAAGCTCGAGAAACAACAATGGCTTTCCAGGAACACTACATTGGTTCATCACAAACTCAAATCAAGCATCATCACGAAATTAATTGTTGGCGTTAATTCATAAATCTTACACAAAAAATATTCCTGTCGAACTAGTTATACGTTTCCACATGAAATCGTTTCCCGCTTCTTCTTCGGATGATGTTCACCTCACATATTGTAATAATCGAGTCGGATAAGTTTGCAGAATAAGCACGAATCATACAAGGCAACGGAAATTCTCAGGATATCGAGAGATCTCACCGGAAATTCTCTGGGACTTTGAATTCTCCGGTATCCACGAGGCGACGCAAAGGCGAGGAGAAGGAGGCGCCGCCCGCGCTCTCGCCGTTGGTGACATTTTGCGAAAACAAAATCAAATATTTTAAATACCGGGTCGGGTTGACAGAAAAGGATCCGGGTCGGGTTGAGAACTTGACCGAGCCCAAAACTGAAACAGTCTCTCTCTCCCGAGCTGCTCTTCTTCTTCTTCAAGTTGATTTCTTCCTTGGCGCCATCGCAGAGAGAGAGAGAGAGGGGGCGGGGCGCCTCGAGATCAGATTGCGATCTAATGTACGATTCCATCATTCAGGTACATTACAACTCATGTTTTGCCTTGCTTGATGAAGCGTGTACTGAAATCCCATGTTTGGCTTTCCTGCGATTTGACCCTCGGAGGATCTGCGCTTGGCTCATTCCCAATCCAGATTGACGTTGGGAATGTTTCTCGCCTCTCTAATCTTGATTGAATTCCGGATTCGGTTTGTAGCTTAGGGCTCTGACTAGTCACATTTAAGCGGGGGGTTAGTCTTTCATCGATCTTGGTGAACAGTGATGGTTTATGCCTCCTAACTCGTTGATTCACTTGTGCAGATATGTAACTTCTCGACATGTAGTAACTTGACCCTTGTACTCCTCTGGGTCGTGATGATATACTACATTAAGATTTAAGAACATGAACGGTAAGGCGATTTCCTCTTCAAACTCAATTTAGGCCCAAAGCTATGTGATGTTAGATTATACTGCCTTTCTTGATAGCTGACCTGTATTTGTTTGTGGTCTTGATTTCCCCCCTTCTGTTAGCAACTTTTGGTTTCTTATTCATAATCTCGGGTGGTAAAGGTTCAAGTTTTTCGAGCCACTTGGATTCGGACCTGGAGCTTCGGATTCAGAAATTAAAAAAGCATATAGAAGGCTGCCCATCCAATACCATCCTGATAAAAAAAAAAAAAAAAAACCAGATCCAGGGACCAGGCCAGGGTGCTTTCTGCTTCTTAGTTTATAAAGAGCTTCTTCCCTTTGGCTCGAGGGAATTGCAGCTACAGTTTTTTTCTTTTGCGTCTTGTACTTCTTACTGCTGATTTGCTTATCTAATTGTAACAGAGACCCATAAATTTTTTTGCATCTTGTATCGTGAAAACTTTGAGAAGTATGGCCATCCAGAAGGCAGACAAGGAGGGATATGTTTTCGACTTTGCAAGTGAACATGGATTTTCCGAATCCGTTTTAAATCAAATCTTGCATTGTGATGCAGGGATTTCAAGTGGGCATTGCTCTTCCTCAATTTCTCATAGGCATAGATGGAGCATCTGGCGCCGTATTATTACTGTGGGTAGTCGGTACGGTTATCTGTATTCTCTTGCCCCTTTTGATTGCTGTGATATATCTCTCGAGGTCATCAAAGTGTACCGGGAACCATGTTATGCATCAGACGCTTTCAGCATGCTTTCATCTAATGAAGCCGTCTTTACTCTTCAGCCCCAAGGTACTTAAATTTCAACCTTTAGACATGGTAAAAATGGCTAAATGTTTTGTAAAAGTGGAGTCGCGTTTGACATGTCCAGCAAGGTTATGGAAGTTTTCATCAAGGCAGGCGAATACATGGAGATTCCTGTTCGTAGAACTGATGATGAACCTCCCCCATTTAGCTCGTGAATCAGCGGTCCTCTCTCCAGCTTTGCTTAGGTAGCTCTCACCTCGCCTTCTTGAAGAGTTACTGAAGGTAATTTCTTGGCTTTGCTTGATTAGCTTGTTCGGTTATTTCGAGTCATGCAAGTTTTGGATATACCACGGCAATTTCCGGGGAAAAGAGTTAAAAAAAGGAAGTGTGGTTTCTGAAGAAACCGAACTATAAACCTCAAACATCTCAGGCTGTTCCGCTAAAGTCAAGTGCAGGATCTGCTCAAGGCATTGCTTCTTTCTTGCAGCCATGTTACTTGCTCTAATATAATACGAATTTTCTATCAATTTTTTAGATTAATATAGAAATTATAACTTTTTTAGGAAAAATATGGTGCGATTAAAATTATGATTTTTTTTTTACAAATATACCACGTTTAGTGCCATTTTCGGTTTCATCTGTAATTTTTTATGCACTTTTTTTTACTCTTGTAAAACTCGTATATTTAAATTAAAAGTTAGAAAAGTTTTGTGGATTTTATTGAACATTTTAAACTTTTTATATTGATTAATTTGATCATTGAATACGAATTCGAGTATTTATATAATTTTTTTTTACATATATTAAAATGAATTTTTATATAAGACTCGTGTATGTATGCAATGAAATTATAAGAGTATACATCAAATTCAAAAGTGAAAGTCTAGCCATTTTTTTTTTGTATATTAGAACCGATTCCTATTATTTTTGCTGGAGGGTTTATAAAGATAATATAATAGTTGTGCATATATAAGATTTATTTAGATTTTTAGATATTATATATATATATATGTATTGCTATACAATAAAGAGAATAATATACAAGAATATTTATATAACTCTTCGACAGGGAAATAATTTTGTATCATTACCCAATAGGGTCCTCGTCAAGTTCCATTTTTTTTTTAATATTTTGTTTACTTGTTAAGATAACTAATCAACAAGCAAATAATATTCTAACCTTGATTCCGTTTACTCCAATTGGTACCTTTTGTATGCTTTCACCATTTATAATTCTTTAAATATATAATCATTGGATGCATTTTTTGTGTGTGTGTGTGGTGGATGTAGCTATCATAACGACGATTATATTATCCAAGTTTGGATGCAAAGTATAGACTCTGGAAAATATAGTCGGACCAAAGGTCCGGTGAACTTCCACATTATAAAAAAAAACAACGATTATATTTATTTTCTTTTATATACCTAAAAATGTAGTGTGTACGTATCCTACCGTTAGTATAAGTGATTATGCCATTGATTGGAAACTAAATTAAATTAAATAAACGAAGGAGATCTCATTGAAATTAAAAACCGGATAAAAAAAATAAGGTCAACGAAGAAATCGGGGAAAAAATGGAAAATTAAAAAAGCAATTTCTATCGTTATATTAAAAGGAAAACACTAAAGCAGCGATCATGGCAATGAAAAAGCAAAGCAAAATCGAGATTTTAGAGTGAAGAAAAGATGGAGGGAATCTTTTATTGACTTTGGGATGAGTGTTGGTGGTGCCCTTCTTCTTCTTGCCGTGCAACTCAAGGTCTTCAAAAGCCTACCATGCAAATCATATCTTACTTTATAAAAGAGATATAAACCCAAAAAAAATTATTAATTGTTTCATTGTTTAGAAACAAAAAATTCCTTTTAAATTTTTTATAAAAAATCATCAAATATTAATTTTAATAAAGGATTCATCCACTATTTAAATTATTCAAAAAAAAATATTCTGTTTTAATTTTGTTATAAAAATTTATAAAATTCGAATAAAAATATATATAAATTATAAAATTCTAATTTATAAATATCATCCTTTATATAATAAATTTGTATACAAATATTATACTTAAAATTAAGTATATTTTATTTATTGTAAATATCATATTTAGAATTTTATCATGTATTGATATTTGAGATATTATAAACTATCAATTTGATTTTTTAAAATAAAAATTTAGTAATTGAAATACTATATAGTGTAAAATTACATATAAATTAATTATATAATAGATAATATATTTATAGAGTGAAATAAAAATATAGTATTTTTTACATGTAATGTTGTATAGATTGAATAATTTTTATATGTAAAACGAAGTTTTTTTTTTAATAAGACAAATATTTATTTTTTTTTAAATTTATCGATTTCTATATTTATAATCAATAAAATATATTTAATTTTAAATATAACATTTGTATTTAAATTTATTATATAAAGGTGATATTTACAATATGATAAATTTAAATAAATATTATGTTTTATTTTTATTTTTAGAATTGTATAATTTATATATGTTTTTATTCAATTTTTTTAGATTTATATAACAAAACTAAAATAGATTTTTTTAGTAATTTAGATTTGATGATTTTTTAATATATCAAATTTAAAGTGAAATATAGTTTTTAAACAATTTATATTTTTGATAGTCTTTTTTATTAAAAAATAACAGTTGATGATTTATTATAATAAATTTTAAGTAAAAGATTTTTTTTGTGTGTAAGTGATAATATATCTAATGGGATTTTTTGTTTGCTCCTTAGAAAATATAGATTATAGAATATATTAATAATTGCAGATAAGTTATTTATTTTGGTTTGATTCTTTTTTATCCCATTTTTACTGTTTGTGAAGGTTTTATTAGTTTTTTTGACATTGAATCTTGTTTAATTTTGGATTTTATTGAGATTCACTTCTTTATTAATTTTTTATATTATTTTAATAATTAATTTGAATTCAATTCAGTTAATTATAAAAATATATTAAATTAATTCTTCTACCAAATTCTATCGTTATATATTTATTCCATTCAACTCAATTCAAATTTGAAAATCCAAATCAAAATATACAATTCTATCATCTTGTTTTCTCTACCTTAAACATAAAACAAATCTCTATCCCTTTTTTAAAGTCAATTCCCTATTAAAAATCCAATTTTTTTTCTTTGCAAATGAATAAAAAATAGTCTCAGATTTGCTATTCAATCACTTATCTTATATATAGACGCAAATTTCTCATTACGTTTAGATTTTTAACCTTATCTTATACATGCATATTGCATTAACAATTTAACATTTATCCAAGCGTCATTATCTTGTGCACATAAATCCCAAAATGGAATATACTATGTTTTTTTTTTCATGTATAATTCAAAGTTATAATCACAGTTTTCCATTTAAAGCAGATTTTTTTCCATTCATAATCTCTTCAAACGGTAGGAAATATTATGTTCCTGATTTTACTTTGATTTTTTCATCAACACAAATAACAGCGTATTTTCGGTCCATATAAAATTTTCGTAGTTCATGTCAGATGTTTTGCACATTTTCATGTTACCCCATAACCTAATTCACCCGTCCATAACATATTTTGTCGTTATAAGCTTATTTTAGCGACCCAATAGTAATAATGACCAAATCATAGTAAATATGTAAATGGATTGATCATATTGAACAATTTATATAAATCGATACCAATTGATACATATTTTAGTAATTAATAGTTTAAAATAGTGTGACGTGAAATAAGACGTTTTTTTAAGTTTTCGCAATACAAATGTTTGATTTTGTCATTTTAAAATGAACACTTAAATTTACTCGAATTTTAAAAATACTATCGTTAAATTTTATAATATAAAATCTAAAGAACAAACATGCAAAATAATATTTTGTATTTTGTCACGTAAATATATATTTTTTATAATCAATAAATTTTACACATCTTCGATGTAACTATATCTTCTACAAAATAAAAAAATCTATTTAGATGACTCTTTCTAAATGAATACTCGAATTTGGATCGGAAAGAAATTTTGTCTAATCTTTTACCATCTAAATTGTCTATTTTAGATAAATATTATTTTAAATACATATTATACAATTTGAATGATCTATTAAATTTATTCAAAATATAAAAACCAAAAACCTGTTTGACTTACAACAGTGTTGAACGAAAATCTGAAGGAAGAAAGAACACATCCACTCGTGGACCATCTCCAGAAAAATGATTGGCATAGGGAGTAAAACGATTAAAATAAAACTTAAGGGGCAATAAAAGAGAAAAAGGAAAGATTAGGGTCCGAAGGAGAAAATCCAATAACTCGATACACCAAACCAAAACATCTCTGTTTGACTATTGACTTTCTTTGCTACGGCACGGCAGCCGAATCGAGGATTCAAAAAAATTAATAAAATATTATTTATTTCCTACAAAAGAATAATATGGCAAAATTGCAAAACCGAGGGAGAGTATCAGGCAAATCCGGAAATTATTAAGGGAAAGCGAGGGTATTTTCGGTATAACTAGGATGATAAATACGTGGTGATAGGGCACCAAGCTCTGCGCTGTTCATCCAAATGAGAAGAGAGAGAAAGAGAAATTAATTTATTATAGCTTTGCTCTGTGTGAAGACGACGACGAAGAGAACCAGCTCCGCCGCCACTTTGATCGGCGATTCTCTTTGTTCTCCGACAACATCTGACTACTGTTTCAGATTCCGATTCGTCCCTTCCATCGGTCTTGTTCTGTGGTTTTGTCTCCAAGACTTATAAATCCGGCGAGAGTAGACGACGGAGGCTGAGAGTCGAATCCATCTTTGCTTTTTGTTTGGCTGTTGAAAAGGGAGGTTTGTGTGGATTCTTGCAGAGGATTTGATCGGATCTCTCTCAAATCAGCGGCGATTTTTTTGTTGAGTGAGGGGAAAAAAAAGAGAAGTTGGTGGAACAGGTATATGAAACCCTAGTTTTCTTGATTTCTGACTGTTTATGTGATGGTTGATTATATTCTTTGGCGCGGAGAAGATCCTCGTTCTTTGATGTCTACACGGTTTGCTTTTGGACGTTTTGGTTACATCAATGTCGGCTTCGATACGGCTCGAAACTTCCCTTGGCATGGCAGATCCTTTAGGCTTTTGCTCGAAGACCATGTCTCGACCTGCGATTGCCGGGAGATCCTCTCCTGTTAGGACCATTGATGCTAAATCCTGGGACATTGATCGCTCTTTTACGCGTCCATACCTTTGAAAACTTAATCGTTGCGCCTCCTCCTGAGATCACTCCCGTCTTCATCTGGGTCTGGCTTGAACAACTGGGCAGAGATCTCACCTTTCTTCCTACCTTTCTTTCTACCCTTTTGCTTGATTGAGCAAAAGAGGCGGCTTGATGTACATACGACCCTAAACGATAGACTGAGGAGCTCATTCCACGACGTCTGATGCGCTTCATAACACGGTGTATCCCACGTTTGCTGCTTTTTTCGTAGACCAAAGAAGTTGGGAGTGACAGAGTTACATGGATCTTGCTATCGTCTTTCATGGCACGGGGTCAAGAAAATGCTTAGAAATTTTTCATCTAAGTCGTAAACGGCTCCCATGTTTGCCTTCTGTGTGTCTATTGCTCGCACTTGATCCAATAAGGAGGCTGGTTTCTGCTATATTGAACTCAATATGTCTGAAATCACATCCTGATCAGAAGATGTTATATTTCTTGTAGAAGGAGTAGGCACTATCTCTTGATTTGTGAACTTGCCATGTGTTTCGGTTGTTTATATGGTTTGCTTACCTAATTTTTTGTTTTCAGGTGAGGTAGTACCAAAACAATTCAGGGGAGCATACCTCCTAAACTTTGGTGTCAAGTGAATAGGAAGTGGCAATAAATCCAAGTTTGCAGTGTATTTGATATTCGGTGGATGGGATTGAAATCTAGGAAGCATGACGAGCACTGATGATGTAGAGCTTACAAGTACCATCAATTCTGGTCTTCCTTGGAAAATGGTGGCTAAAGGGAGTAGGAGCTCAACAAGACGTAATAAGAAACCAGTTGCACGAGTTGCAGCCTTGGATGTTCAGGCAGTAGACAGGAGTGCAGCAGGCGAAGGGGCGGAAGGTGTTTCAGAATCTGAGAAGGTTCTTGGCTTTTTTTTCTTTGTGTTCCTCGTATATGTTTATCATTGTAGTCTTTTGATCCTAATGCATGATTTTTTCTATGTATGGCAGCTTGGGGTTGCTGTTCTAGGTCAGCATTTTGCGGAAAAAGTAGAGCATGTTCCGATAAAGAAGCGGAGGTTTATCCTTCCTCTTCCATCATCGCCTTCAATCAGTTCCTCTTCTCGACATGAAGGCCCAGAACATCGTGCACAGATCAATCATGCATTGCATGTTTCTAGGTTAAACCCCAATCTGGTTGATGGAAGAACATCAGAAGATTTTGGTGAAAAGCCCGATTGCAACAGTCATGACTTCTCTGGAATCGAGATACTTGCTGATGTTGCTTGCAGTTGTGAAATAAGTAGTGATATACCGACAGCTCGGGATCATCTGTTTGTTAAAGAACCTGCTCAACAGCAAATTCCCTCGACCTTATCTGTCCATGTGGAAGGTGACGACCGATCATTAGTTGGGACAGTTACTGTCTCCCAGAAAGATGCTGTTCATGAATCTGGTGACCAGGCTATGGAAGACAAGAGTGAAACTGTAACGTCATCTAAGAAAAATCCGGTTGATGTTTTGGATCCTGCTTCTGGGGAGATGGTGTACCAGAACAACATTATTGTGGTTTCCAATGAATCATCTACAGAAAAGCCAAAGGGGAATGTTGACGCAGATGAAAACGAAAATTTAGCACCTCAGAACCAAACGGTTGGATCAGAGAAATCATCTGCTGACGAGCAAACTGAAAAGTCTAAGAACATTGAGTGCCCAAAAGATGATAGGTTACATTGGGATTTGAATCTGACGATGGATGCTTGGTGTCAACCTTGTGATGCCGGTGAAGGAAAAGTCACAGAGTCTGTTTCCCCTGTGGAGACAGAACCTATCAACGGTTGTAAAGACCGTGTGGATAGCGAGATTTCATCGGATGTGCATGTGAGCATCCCATTGCCTTCTGGGTCTAAGGCTGAAACAGCTGTTCCAAACACCAAGGATTCCCAATCTGGTTATGATGATTCCCAGTTTGAGGATGGAGAGTTGAGGGAACCATATCCTTGTTGGGAAGAAAACGAAGGTGATGCCGCAGAGGTTGAACAGGTGGATTATGGTTCTGAACCCGAGGATGAAAGATTCTATCATTTGGGTGAAGGTAATGAGAGTAAACTGGACGGTGTTGACAAGGGAATCGTGGCAGAGAAAAAATTTGGACCTGTAAATTCAGAATCTGGAGATGCACAAAGGATCCCGGGGACTAACGAAGGAAGTAGTGATATAGAGAAGCATGTGGTTGTCTCCTTGAATGATTCTTATGCGAAGGGCCCTTCTCCTTCTAGTGTTTTTTCTTCAAAATCCTTCAAGGAGTTGCCTTCACATGGTACTGTTCAGCAGAGAAGGCAAGTCCGCTTATGCTGACAACCTTTTTTTTTTAACAATGCCTTTTGCTTTACATGTTTTTAAGTTGATCCTTGCCTAACCGTAAGAATCCTCCTTGTTTCAGGTCTGATAGCTACGATGAGTCAAATGAGAGGGATGCTGGTTCAGACAAGTTTATGGGGAGGGACAGATCAGGAATCCATACGCGCGGTAGGAGTCCCGGAAGAGGGCATTTTGGTGGCTGGGATTCTAAACGACGTCTTTCCCCTTCTCCTATCTATAAAGGCAGCTCCTTTGGTTTCGGGCGTCGCCCAAAAAGCATAGTGGAGAGTCGAGGTTTGATGAATGGGTTTGATCAGCCGGCATCAGGACCAGATGGTCATATACGTAGGCAGTTCTCAAGTGGGGCATACAGGGGTCGGTTCAGAAGATTCCCGGATGATGGGAACCGTGACTTCAGAGGCGTAGATCGAGGCTTTCCAGGTGATGCGAACGAGTATCCTGGCCGGATGCACCACAGGAACAACGGCGGTAGCAGGAGAGAGAGAAGCAACTCTCCTGTCTTCAGGAGATTGCACTACCCTCATCAACCCTATGAGAAATCCCGATCAAGATCCAGAAGCCGTTCCCCAGTCTCGTGGAACAACCGGAACAGATCTCCCGGGCTGAGAGCTGATGATAGGATGGAGAGAGTGAGGCTGCCGTTCCAGAAGCGGTTTCCAGCCGACCAAGAGGTGGGATTCATGTCTCCACCAAGGAATAGGATGTCGCCGCCGCCACGTAACTCGAGGTTTTTCGAAGGGAGGAACAGCGATGGAGGGGAGAACCATAACAACAATTTCAGGATAAGGAAATCACCAGGAAGAATGCTTAGGCCAGGACAAAGATTCGATAGCAACGGACCTTCCATGAGAAGGGTGAGCTCAGAGAGTCACTTCAGGCCAACGTTACGACACAGACGGTTCGATGGGACTGGAGGGGGAAGGCGGGGGTGTAAATATGAAGGAGGAGAGGAGGAGAAGGGAGGGAACAGGTACGAGATGGTGAACCGGCCTCGGCGTTCAGACAACAATAGATCCGAAGACGGTGATAACATCCGACGTTTCAGATTTAACGGGGAACAGCAGCAGTCTCAGGTCGTCACAAACAACAACAACAACAGTGGGTCATGACGAAGATAGCAGATTTCCTCATATTTTTCCTCCAAAAATTTTTCTTGGGGTTTATCGTCGCTGGGGGTTAATTAGTGAAGAAGAAGAAGAAGAAGAAGAATAGGGTTTTCATGGTGCTGATGGGTTTATTTTGAGGAGAAGAGAGCGTTCTCTTCCACCTTTGTCTTTCGTTGTTCTTCTCCTTTTTTGTTTTCTCAACTCTCAGGCTAAGAAAGGGGTTTTTTGATTTGACATGTTTTTGTAGATCCCAACCAAAAAAAAAGAAAAAAGAAAAAGAAGAGGTAAAATCTTCTTCCTGCAATTTGAACATTGAATTACGGCAGTGGGGAGTTTTTGCTTACGATAAAGGCAGATAACACAATCAAGCAAGCGGGTACGGTTACAAACACGAAACAAAACAAACAGCGTCTTGTCTGTTTCCAACATCCCCAAACATCAGAGAGACATTTATGGAAGATAAGAACACAAGCCATATCACTACACACTTGCTCGAGTCGAGATGTGCAGTAGCTTAATCTACTGGCAACTGACTGCTGCAATGGCAAATCAAATCATCCTCTGAACATCCCATTGAAGACAATGGCGTCGGCGTTCTCACATATCTGCAGCGAAGAAACAGCCTGAGCCGCGATAAGATCAGCAGATATACCCATGTGATCCCACCCCCCTTCATCACAATACAGCTCATATTCTTCCCTTCTTCTGAAAGGCTCATGTGGGAGTGACCAGCTACTGTTTCCTATCCCATAAGCATTTGACAGAAACCCGATTCCTTGAATTGCATAATTGCCACAAGTTTGATGAGGAATGCTCTCGGCTCTTCTTCCGCCCATGTACAAGTCAACATTGGCGGCATAACCCCATGGGTTGAAACCCCTTTCTTCATTGATCATGATTTGGCATGGATCATCGGAATCTTCCCCAATCAGGACTTGCAGAGCGACAGCCTCAGCTATGGCAGCTCCTTCTTCATCCAGCCTTTGTTGTTCTTCCAGTCTTTTCTGCCTTTTCTTCTCCAGCTCGGCCCGGATGGCTGCAGAAGCAGCAAGGGCTTTCTCCAGGCGCATCTTTTTCTTCTCGGCCTGTCTGACACGGTCCAGTTCATCTTTAACCTGCTGTTCCTGCTGCCTCTTTGCAGCCTCTTCTTCATTCATCTCTGGTTGTTCTTCCTTCTTCTTCTGCTTCTTCTTCTCTAGCTCAGCCCGGATAGCTGCAGACGTAGCCAGGGCTTTCTCCAGACGCCTCTTTTTCTTCTCGGCTTGTTTGATGCGGTCTACTTCATTTTTCACCTGCTTCTTCTTTGCTTTTCTAGGGGCCGACGGAGCTTGCATGTATGTTGTGTTGTTCATGATTGCTTTTGACTTCAACCCCCTCCCAAGTTTGTGTACTAGGTTTTTGGACTTCCCTAAAGAGGAAAAACCTAAAAGGTATACATAATGTAGCTGGTTTTTTTATTTCCTTTTCCCTATTCCTTTACTTCTATCAACTAATCAACTAAATAACTGTGCTAAGCTCGCTGCAATCTTGAGAACTACACCCACTCTGGTATGTACGAATACCTCATCTTACGGACAATACAATCCCAAACAGAGACAACAGGAGACAACAGAAGGGAGACGTCGTAAGAGTTTGCAGACTTATCCCTTGGAAGCATTCGTCCTAATTTCCCGCAGCCCTTACACTTGCCCATTTTCTGCATGGGTAATTACTCAATTAGAATTAAGGTGAAAAGGAAAAACCATTAGTCACTCGCAAAGGCATTTAAGCCAGAACATACCCAAAAAACCCATAAAATCTAACAAGTCTAGAAGCAAAACAACCCCACTACAGTTTCAGCGGACACATGGGAAATTAGCCGACGAAACCTGAACTGGAAGGGAGTTATCACTGAGAATACGATAGAACAAACTCCACACGATTGGCAATCAAAACAATTGAATTGGTCTAAAAAAGTTCAGGAAATATAAAGACTGAACTGAAGCACCAAACAGCTAAACTAGTTCCACGTTCTTGCACCGACAAAGGTGTCGTCAGCCGAAACGATGGTAAATCCAAATACCACCGAACTTCACCCTGATGCAGAATTTGGTTCGCTTTCTGCATCAGCAACAAATAATCCACATAGCTTTGATAGAAACAATGGATTCAATCAACCAACACCATAACAGCGAGGTCAGATCGCGAAATTGTAAGAAACAATATATAAGTATCGACGAAACTACAAACCACCCACAAACTGAAATAATCAGATCCGCTCCCAGAAACTCATGAAACATCAAATTAAATCTAAAATTAATAACAACAAACAGAAAGATCGATTCATATCAATTAGTTCCGATTAAATTCCATAAACAAACATTAGATCAGGGAAACATATACACCTAAACCACCAGAAAAGCCCTCGATCTAGATTCAACTATGGAAAGAGAAAATACACGGAAAAAACAAACGAGATGAAGAATCGGATCAAAAACCTTGGCAAAGTGGCATAGAAGCAGCCGCCTCAAAGAACTCCCCGATTAATCGGATAAAATAGAGCGAAACAGAAAACGATGAAGCAAAATTGACTGCTTGGATCCAGAGAAAGCTAGAGAGAGAAAGCGCAGAACAACCCAGAGAGAGAGAGAGAAGATGTGTAGAGGGAGAAAGTGAATTTAACCGACGGATTCGACTTATATAGAAGAGAACACAAGAGGTGGGGCCATATAAATTAAACGCCAATAGTATTATGACACGTGGCAAGTGATGTTCGAGAATATCTGACTTTTTAGAGAGGAAGTTTTCTATTGGGACTTTGGGACTAAGGGCGGTGCAACGTTGTCAAGCCACGTGGACACTTCGTCACGCCAGTGTTTTCAGATGAGCCATTCACAGCCGTTGGATTAGAGATTTGCCCATGGTTTTACGGATGATTCAACGGCTGAGATCTCAGATCTTAGAAAGTTAAACCTGGAGGGCAAAAGCGTCAGTTACAAAAGTGCCTTGGTTTCATAAACCTTGGTGGGTGGGCTACGAAATCTAAATAATTGAACTATAGGCCCAAATAAATTAAACTGGAATTATAGACCCGTAAATATAGACATGATAAATCGGATAATAAATAATAATCTATAATAAAAACCCAAAACTATTTTAAAAAACAAACACAAAATATATTTAAGCACTTAATTTATTCACAGTTTCTTTTAATTCCACAAATGACGTAATAATTCGCGATAATTACATTAGGACATGTTCGACTTTAGAGTTATATATTCAATACAAATTATTTGATGGCGAAATTATAAATAAAAAGAGTTCATGGGCTTATATAAGTGTTATGGGCTTTTACGATGAAAAAGCCCGTTTTGCGATTCCCTTTTGATGACGGGATGAAAGAGAAAAACTTCAATTTAAAAAACAACAAAAGTGATTAGGGATGCATCCCTGATCCCTTCTCATATAGAACCCAAAAATACGTTAATGTTTTTATCTAAACGTCTAAAATTTTTGACCGGTATTAATTTTAGAAAAATCGAATTTTTAAAATTAAATTAAATCGAATTTTAAAAAAATACAAAAAACCAATTTTTTTAAAAGATCAATATTTTTTTTAATAAAAACGGAATTAAAACCGAACAAAACCGAATATAATATATTAACTGATTGTTATTTATTTTTGTAAAATCGAAAAAATCGAAGCGAATTATTTCTGATCTGAACCCGAATACCGAAACACCCATCTCTAATAATAATAATAATAATAATAATAATAATAATAATAATAATAATAATAATAATAATAATAATAATAATAATAATAATAATAATAATAATAATAATAATAATGTTTACATCGTCTACGTTTAATGAGACCCACCTATCATATACCGTATTTATCCATAGAGTCACGTTTCCGAAAATGTTTTTCGTCTTCCATCGGCTGACTACTACTTGGAGTAAAATCCATGTTTGCAAGAAATAGGACCCACAATTTTGTCCATTTTTTCTACAGATATTTTTGTTTTTATTATTCATAATATCTTTTCAATCTGAAATAGTTTACACCCCTTAAGATTTGATTTGTTTAAGAGTACAAGTGAATATCAATGGATAGATATTAAATTTGAGATTTGTTTCGGTTTTAAAAAAAATGTTTATTTAAAGTTTTTGTAATACTTTTGGTTTCGTATTTGATTTTCATTAAAATTTGTTGTTTTTTTAAAAAAAACTGATTTTTAATATTCAATTTGTATTCTATTAATTTAATTTAAAAAATCATAGTAAAATTTAAATCAAATTCAACTAGAATGTGATTACATTTTTTTGGTTTTATTTCAATTTAATTTGATACATTCCAACCAAAAAATCATTTACTATAAAACATCTTTGTAATTTGGAAAAATAAATTAAAGGAGTGACATGTTAAAGACTAATGAAGATAAAATGACAAATTATAGTATTCGATATATAACTCATTGCTTTTGTGATAAGATCGCCAGCTTGACTTGAATAGAGTTATAGCAAGGCAATATGATCATATGCTAAAAAAAGTATAATACAAAAAAAATAGAAAAGTAACTATGTATATATATATCATAGTTTTAATTAACTAATTTTTCCTAATTAAGTTATGATTTTGGAGTCGAGAGAATTATTTGATTTCATGACCAAACGACGAAATAAACGAAGGTTTAATTAAAGGAAAAAATATTTGAAAATTTCTGAACTTGTAATTTGGTATAATATTATTTTCTGAATTTGTAAATACGTCTATTTATTCTCAAATTTATATTTTTGAACACAATAATTCCTAAACTTGCTTAACTGTTCTATAATCGTCTATACTCGATTTATCTATGAACCGAAATCGGGTCTAATAAACCGGTTTGCTTACGTGGCACCCCTAACTCAGCAGCAAATTGAGGAAAAACCACATTGAAATTTTTCCACGCCAGAGCATCTGATGGATATTGTATTTCTCCATCAACGGTAGAATGTTCTGCATGCCATCTCATATGCGAAACCGTTTGTTGTGATTTATACAAACGCTTCAATCTGTACGATACCGACATATAGAACATCTTTTTACAGGGAGTTTTTCTCTGTACATTCTTACTCGGACAGTATCTGTTAGCCCCACAGAATTTACACTGAACCAATTCTTTATCTTCACCCCAATAAAGCATGCAACCATTTTTGCAAACATCAATCTTTTCATAGGGCATTCCTAAATTCTTCAATATAGCCTTCGTATCATAATACGATTCTGGAACTTCGTTATTTTTACGTAAATACTCATGCAATGTTTGACAAAATGAATCCATGCAACTTTATGTGACATTATAATCCATTTTCATACTCATCAATCTTGATGCGAGAGATAAACGAGACTGACCTTCTTTATATTCTTCATAGATAGGATGATTTGCTATATGTAACATGTTGAAAAACCGTTTTGTTTCGACGTTTGGCTCCTCCTCTTGTGAGTTTTGATCAACCGATGTCCCAGGAAAAATATAAGGATTTCTTGAAATTTCATCTACATCATATCTCTAATTGGCCGACACATGTCCCATCATTGTGATTGTCCGAACTTCTTCTCCATAAAATCGCCAAATGTAATAGCTATCCATAAACCCCTTTCGAAATAGATGTTTACAAACATCTTCTTGATTGCGATATTTAAAATTCCGACAGCTTGTATACGGACATAGCATTTTTCCACGTTTTTGGCACAAAATGGCTGTATGGAAGCAAAATTCATAAATTGCTCCAAACCGGAAATGAATTCTTGCGTTACCTCTTTTGTAATCGGATCAACTCTTTCATATATCCATTGTCGGGATGAACGAATATTTGGATTTGTTGAAGAAGACATTTTGGGGAGAATTTTCGGTGTAAAGATAGTAGAAGAATGATTTAGAGAGTGGTTTGGGAGAATAATGGTCGGATGACTTATATAGAAGCAAATTCCAACGAACGTCCGTTAGAAGTCCGTTGGAAAAACTCATCCGTTATCCATTCTAACGGATGTCCGTTGGAATTCTTCGACCGTTACATATTCCAACGGATATCCATTGGAAAAAGTCGAACGTTTGATAACGGTCGAATTATTCCAGCGGAAAGTTTGGCTGTAAATTTCAACAGACATCCGTCGGAAATTGCATAGAAAATTTTCAACGTGGCTATCTGTTGATATGCCGTTGGAAATTCTAACGGATTTCTAGCGGCAATATCCGTTACACATCCATTGGAATTTTGTTGAAAATCCGTTGGAATTAATTCAACGGATATCCGTTGGAAATCCGTTGAAATAATTCCAACGAACGAATATGTTGGAAAATGACAGTTTTTTTGTAGTGAGCGGATCTCCCTCTTTCCTTTAAAGTGTCCAGTTAATTCCCCATTCAGATTCATCGAGTACCTGGCTGTGGTGATACACTCCTTAATCCACCTTAAGTATGGGCTTGGAAAGTCCATTGCCGTTAATGCATTAATAACGAAGTCTCATATCACGGAGTCGAACGCCTTCCTAATATCCACCTTAGCATTGTGTTTCTGTGGTTTCCTGTAGCTTCATGGTCTTTAATCAATTCTATCATAAGCACTATATTCTCCATCATTGGTCTCCCATCTAGAAAGTTTTCTGATTCCTCAATACAACCACTAAGTAATGGTTGTAGTCTCTTCGATAATATCCTCGAATGACCTTGTAGATTGTGGTGCAACAACTTATGTTGGGTTCACTACAGGTTCCTAGCATGCAATCATATCGATCTAGGTTTTGATTTCTAGGTTTTCACGCAGTGGAAGAATTTATTAAAACCTAATCAAACGTCACATGCAATCAAACATTCAAACCCGAAGAACGTGTATATCACCGTAGGAATCGAATACTTACCTCGATTCTGAAGAAATTTGATGTATAATTTGATTTGGGGCATGTTGTAATCACCTATGACTGAAGTTACAGTCCCTCTACATGTATCCACATTGGCGGGAAGAATTCCAAACAATTTGGAATGTATCCGCTAGAATTTATGAAAATAGATCGATGTACGGGACTTGGAATCAGTATTTCGGGGCTTAGATCTCAAGAGAAAAAGCTTTCTTTGAGAATTAAGGGTGCCTAGGACGTCTGATCTTCAAGCTTTTTAGGGTTAAGGGCGGCTCCCATATTAAATAGAGTTGTCAAAACCCTAAAACGCGAAAAAGTAAGTTTTCTCGAGACTTGGACCAACCGGTCTGGGTTTTGGAATCTCGAGTTGGACTGGTCAGTCTTGAGCCACGGAAAAGCTGGACCAATCGATCTAGGTACGAACCGGTCGGTCTGGCCTTCTGGAACATTTCCAGATTCCGACGCTCGTTCCTCATCCCGTTATCCTTTTTCGCACTCATCTCTTCACATGTATTTCATCCCTAATGGTGTGTGACCCTATAAGCTCATTCACAATGGCAGTGGCTTCAGAAATCTTTCATGAACCATAAGTCATGGTTAGTCCCTACCAAGATGCCATGACCACCCACTTTGTATGGAGTTATAGGTGATCTAACCGAGGCAGTAGCGGCTCGAGTTCTGATCCTTTGTCTCATGATATCATAGGTTGAACAAGGGCATGGTTTGAGCAACCCTTCAAGTCCAACCGCTTTCTCGTCTTGGTAAATCAATTGGTAGAATAAATACAACTTTACCTATAGCGTGGCCACGCATTTTCACAGTCCGACTTCCACGAGGGACCAAGCGATATCTCTCTCGTTAAGGAGGTGACAAGTCTCGTATTGCATGTCAACTATCTCCATGTGATTCGTGAATGTATCTGATCAACGCCGTTATAATCATCTGGTTAAAGACGACGTTTGACGCAGTCAAGATACGTCACTCCTCATATTTGATACTCTAGACATCTCAGATATGAGGATCTAATAAGGAACCGCTACATGAGATTCAAGTCATGACTCGCGTCCATGTGAAAATCTCATGTGGGTCATCCGGTCACTCGTTCCCAACGAACCCATGATTGTGATTTGTATCTAATGTATCAATCACATCTCATGCGGGACTTAATTCGTCATTGTTTCCACAACGACAACTGATCAGGGAGTTTAGAATCATTCTACAATGACTCAAGGATACCGAAAAATAACAAACATGCCAATCATATAACGGAAAAAGTAATGCATTCATAAACCAATGAATCAATACAAAGTTGATGACATCGGTTTTTGACGTTATTTTTCTATGGTTTTAGTTGCATCTCACCCCTCTTTTCCGTACAAATCTAGCATTTAGGCTACATTTTATGCATGAATACCATTTTCTTTGATCTTTGATGTGATTTCAGGAATATTCGCATAATTGGACGAAAACGGAGCTAAAACGGTGTTTTTGGAGCTTAATCGGACCAAGTGGACAGTCACGTACGAGTAAGAAAGGTACAGACTTAGCGCGGGCGAGAAACAGACTTCAGAGCGAAAAAGGAGGAATATCGAGATTTAGAACATCGATCTCGACGTTTTATAACATCGATATCGACATTCTTAAACCTCGATATCGAAGTTTCTAGCCACCTCGAGATCAGACTTTCAGATTTCCAGATCTAGACGTTTCTGAACATCGATATCGATGTTCCATCCTTCGAGATCTGAGTAGTCTAGATGTCGACCTTCCATCCCTCGAGATCTGAGCAGTCCAGATGTCGACCTTTCACAACGTCGATATCGGCCTTCCAAAACCTCAAGATCTAGGAACCTTGGAAGAATATTGACGTTAGAAAACATCGATATCGAGGTTTTTAACGTCGATATTTCGAAATCTCTATAAAAAGACGGTACAAAAACCGAGAGAGGGTTCGACTTTTGACACATTTTCCGAGATATTTTGTAATTTTTGGTTTTTCAACACTTTGGGGGACGAATTGGAGTGGAGATTGCTACATTTCAGTGTTTAAGGATTGAATTCTACATACTATAAGTCTTCTATTCCCTTTTTCTATTGAAATATTGTATGAATCCATGTCTATTTCGCTTTCTTCCATGATGTGTGAGTAGTTCGTTTGCTGTAGGCTAATGAATCTAGCCACGTTACGGAATTATCAATGCGCTTGAACGGTGGAATGCATGTCTAAGTTAGATCTGGTTTTATGAATTGAACATAATGCTTTCTTAGGATTGATCACCCTATAGAATTGAACTTGGATTAGTTAATTGCAAAGAAATTTGGACTAATTAATACCGGAATTCGTTCATAAGATAGGTTCAATTATTAATTCTGAACACATAGGTTGGACTTGATAAGAAATTCTTAATTTGACCTAGGAACTATGATAGCGGACGTTAATGCTTCCAACGTAGACCTAAAGATGTGGAAGCTGATAGGAAAGCGTTGGTTAGAGAACGATAGATCCCTGACCGGACGCATTCTAGGATAGGATCTAGAGTTTCCCAAATCGACCTCAGACTGCAATCCAACCACATCTATCTAGATAATCCGTAGCATCGGTGAACTCCCGAACCTGCAGTGCTTTTAGTTACAGTTTTTTCCAACCAACCAATGATCTTGCGCTCTATTCTTACTAGGATCACCATCGACACCATCACCTCTCGGTCTCTGAGTTCGACCCTGGTACTACATCGAATCCGTACCCTTGCAGAATCGGCTTAGTTTAGGTTTTTATTACTTGACTCAAATCCATTCACCTAGATTGGCACGATCAAGTTTTTGGTGCCGTTGCCGGGGAGTAGTTCAGGCATTTGGATTAAATTTTTACTGAGTCTTGATTTTAGTCCTTTCCGGAGTCTTGTTGCTTTCTGAGTCTTTCTTCTGTCGTGTCGTGTCCTATTTTTGTTTCTTTTTCTCTCAAGTCTTTTTATTTCACTTGGTTTTTCTTTTTTTGTTCTCTTTAGTGTGTGCAGGTATATTTTTCAAGGGTGAAATCAAAGGATTACAGATATGAATACTCGACATTGGAACTTCGATGTACACCAGAATCATGGATCCTCTCAGTTTCAAGCAAATCAAAGACCACTTCGATCGACATGTGTTTCTTCATCGGTTCAAACCAAGCAGGAGATGTCAGATATAAAATCCATGCTCACTAAACTTTTGCATATGCAACAGAATTGTATCGCGTCCATCTCCATCGCCTTAGCTCGGTCGAAGAAAACTCCCACGACATATGTTCTTCCACCGTCACAAGTTAAGCAAAAGGTACATTTTGATATAAAATCCATAATTGCTCAACTTTTGCAGGGACAAAGGGACATGATTTCTGAACTAGAGGATTTTAAGATGAAACAAGATGACACCAAGGAGCAAATGAATAGAATACAGTCACGACTCAATTGCCTTAACGACCGTGTTGCTCTTCTAACCTCCGTTCCAGTTTGACCGCAAGAAGCTTTCACGGGACAATCAGAAAAGAACTTTGAAGAGTATTGCGATACCATTCCAGTGAGGAATCTGGAGCAACTTGAGTTAATCATATCACGAGTCATCGAGACAGGTAAGTGCTCTAATGTTTATTTGAATTATAAGCCTAACTCTTTGACTACAGATGAGCATTTGAGAACGCATTATGAGAAAATAGAACCAGGATATATGCCACCACACTACAACCACCATCGGTTCAATTTTCTTCATGCTTAAAGAGACATAAGAAGGATATTCAGCTCGATCAACCATGTTTACAAAGGAAAAAATTTGAGGTAAAATCACATAATGTTGAACTGGTTGTTTACTCGCCCATGTCTATTTCTGACTCAAGCCGAAAAATCTCCCAAACCGACATTCAAAAAGAACTGATACCTCTACCATCTCTCCTACTTGACTTCCATCCTAGCATGAATTTACCACCACACGCTATTCATCTGGTGCATAAACCAGAGGAAAACTTTTTTCATACCGATCAGAGTTGCATCAAATCGGGTGAGTCCATTTCACTGAGTCCTATTCCACCTGAAATCATCCCACCAATACCCATTCCACCAGAACCACCGCCACGTCCGAGCAAGATGGTTCGGGTTCATAGGTAATTTTTCTTTCCTTTCTTTTCTTTTTTCTTTTCGCATTGGATATTGGTTTGTATCTTTTTCTCCAGGTTAAGTTCAAATGAGGAGTCATTGAGAAGATAAGGAAGCTAGTTATGTGATTGACGTAGACAGACTTAAGTGCGAGTGAACGAACGTCGCGAGCTAAGTGTTTTCTACCCTTTTTGATTCACTTTTCTTTTGACTTATCTTTATTAGTTGCCTCCACTAGATAAGAATTGACACCAGGACGATGTATAGTTCAAGTCTGGGGGAGGGTTTGTCTAACGCCAAACCGAGGTTAGTTCTTGCATATCATGCTGCATTTTTGCACGAAAAAAAAAATCATTCTTTTACGTTTTAGTTGCATGTGCATATAGTAACTGGTAGAAAATGTGGAAATCATGTGCATAAACGGTTCTGAGCATGAGAGTGAAGACTTATGGGATGATAGAGTATAAACGTCTTGAAAACTTGGTGATCTGTTGAACTTGGTCGAGTCTTGTTGAATTGGTAGCTTGATCTTTAGGACTGTCTAGAATAACTTGTGGGATGAATCCGTTGGTTGGAACCCGTAGTATCGAAATTGTCTATCCAAGTGCAGTGAGTTTCCCTAAGAACCGTTACTGTTTTACTAAGTCTGTAAAGTCTACTATCATTTCTATTCTTTTTCTTATGTGCAGAAAAGATATAGAGCATCTCGACACTCCGCTGTCACTATGTCGTCAACGAAAATCGTTCGAGGACATGAATGCATCGATTCGATGGTTCGGGTCTAAGTTGTGGGTTGGATAATCTGTCTAAAAATCGATAAAAAGAGCGATTAAGAATCCTTCAACTTCAACGTCCTAGAAATCCGACATGCTAGCAAAGGTAAAAGAAAGATCTAGATCTAGATGAAAAAAAAGAAGGAAAAAAAAGGAAAAAAAAAAGAGAGAAAGAAAATGAGCTTTGAATGTGTAGACTAGATACGATTAAGTAGAATGATAATTAGGTTCGAGAAACATGCTTGGTAGACGATAGAAATCCTTAGATTGGTTTCAAGTAGCGGTATAGATCCCATGATTAGGATAGACTATTCTTTAGAGAGAGAGAACATAGTAGACAGACTTGATTATTATTCACGATGAGATAGGTCGGATAGAGGTTTAGCTTTTGATTCCCATGATGATTCACATTGATGTCTCAACCGTTTTCTACACTCGTCAATTTTCGAGTTTTGCTCGAGGACGAGCAAAGTTTAAGTTTGCGGGAGTTGATAACACCGTATTTTGACATTATTTTCCTATAGTTTTAGGTGCATTTCACTCCTCTATTCCGCATAAATTTAGGAATTAGATAGCATATTAGGCACAAAAACCATTTTCTTTGCTCTTTGATGTGATTTGGACAAAAATAGAGCTAAAACGGTGTATTTCAGAGCTAAAATAGACCAAGTTGGCAATCACGAACATTTATGGACATACCACGGGCGGAACGAGTGCATTCTGGGTTGTTCGAGAGGAAAAACGGGAAGGCTTGCAGCAATTACATATTGCTGGCCCCATAACTTTCTCTACACAGGTCCAAATCATGCGTACTATATATCATTGGAAAGCTCTCTTCAATAGCTACGCCTACGGATAGACACTAAGATTGCCCAATTCCGACATCGGAACAGAAAGTTATGAGCAAAATATCGGGACTATATCAGCCAGTACCGAAATATCGATGTTTTGGAATATCTATATCGATGTTTAAAATCTAGAGATCTGGGTTGCTGAAATATCGATGTTCTGGAACATCATATCGATGTTCTATAACTTAGAGATCTGAGTTGCCAAAATATCGATGTTCTGAAAAATCGATATCGATGTTTTATAACATAGAGATCTGAGTTACAAAATATCGATATTTTGGAACATCGATATCGATGTTTTAAAACATAGAGATCTAGAAAATATCGACGTTTTGGAACATCGATATCGAGGTTTTAACGTCTAGATTCGCGAAATGCGTATAAATAACGATGTGGACAGACACAGAAGGGGATCCGGAGGCTGTCCTAGGCCCGAAGTCGACGTTTTCTACCACTTTCTCCGTAGTTTTTGCATTGTTTTCTTCATTTCTTCATCGAGAAAGAACAAGAAGGATCATTGAGGAGCCAGAGAGAAGATTATGACAGCGAAAAATCGACTAAGCTTTCTTTCTCTATCTTGTTTCATGATGTTTTGCTTTCTTGTCTTGAACTCGTGTCTCTCCATGTTTATGGAGTAGTTTCTTCACTGTGGGTTATGGATTTGCTTATGTATTGGATTTGTTTGGTTCTTTTATAAAAGATTATGATATCGTTGTTTATCCGGTTTTATGAATTGATCTTAATGCTTTCATCAAATTGATCACCTGTATGAATTGAACTTGGTTTAGTTAATTGCAAAGGGATTTGGATTAGTTAAACCTGAATTCGTTCATAAGATAGGTTCTGTTAGAAATCTGGGATATAAAATGAACAAGAAAAGTAAATCGGGAACCGGATAACTCTTCAAGGCGTGATACACTTTTCTAAAAACGTTATTCCGTCCTATACAAGCAAAGGACTTCCTGGAATACGTTTTTGAGATACAATGAAGAGAAAAGTGATCTTAGTTTGCTCTCCTAAGATCACAAACACAAGAAACCGCAAGAAGAAGATGAACAAAAGGCTTTTGTGAGTGTTTTGCAAGAACAATCACAAAAGTACTCTCAAATCTCTCAAAAAACGACTTAGATCTGTTCTCTATCATGTTAGGATGTCTAGGGATGTTTATAAACATTCCAAATGTCGAAAGGTGTGAAGAAATCAGAAGTTTTCCCGAACGGTCGCGATTTTTCGTTATTTCCGAACTGCTCAGAAAAAACGGGCTGCCCGCCAGTTTTTCCGAGCTACCCGCCCGTTTGTTCCCGAACTGTTCAGAAAAAACGGGCTGCCCTCCCGTTTTTAATTATTAATTCTGAGTGCATAAGTTGGACTTGATAAGGAATTCTTAATTCAATCTAGGAACAATGATAACGAACGTTAATGCTTCTAGTGTGAACCTAGAGATGCGGAAGCTGGTAGGAAGATGCTAGTTAGAGGGTGATGATCCCTGATCCGGACGCATCTTAGTTTAGATGCTCGAGTTTTCCAAATTAAACATGATTATCATAGAATCTTTATCCTTATAAACTATCCATGCATGCAAGGGCAATCCTCAAACCCGCAGTATTAGCATATATAGATTTTTCCTCTCACATTCACCACTTCACCAAAATCTCCTTCGATCAAGCGTTAGTAGAATTTAGTCTAGTTGTGCCACTACTCCTTGTGTTCGACCCTGGTACTACAATCGATCCGTACGCTTGCGGAATCGGCTTAGTCTAGGTTTTATTACTTGATTCAAATCCGATCACCTAGATTTGCACGACTAAGTTTTTGGCGCCGTTGCCGGGGACTGAGATTCAGTCTTGGTGCCGGTTAGATTCTAGTTTTCCACAACCATCTACTTTCTTTCACCACCACCAGATTTTCTTCTTTCTGGAATCAAAACTTTGATTCCTTCGGTTTATGACCAGGAGTCGTGGAAGTCAAACTCTACTTCCTTCTGATCCAGAAATCGAAAGAACTCTTCAACTCCTAAGACAACAGAAATGTTGACGACCATCATGCGCACAACGCTGATCCACCGAACGAAGTCGAACGAAATGAAGCGCTTACTTTTGGAGACTACACTGCTCCAAAACATACTCCGTTGTTATCTTGCATCAGGAGACCGAACATCGACAGGAGTCAATTCGAGCTTAAACCTGCATTTTTGCAAATGCTTTCTACCTCTAGTTTCAAGGGCACTCTAGATGAAGACCCTAATTTGTATTTGAATCATTTTAAGATGTAATGTCAGTCACTTAAGTTGCCCAATGGAACCTCTGAGGAAGCAGTATTACTCTTGGCCTTCCCTTTCTCCCTATCAGGAAAAGCATTAGAATGGCTATACACGCTTCCACCAGATTCCATCCATACTTGGGAACAACTTCACAATAAATTCATGGTGCGATTTTTCTCTCCTGAAAGGACTATGTCCATAAGAGGAAAGATAAACTCATTCTCGCAAGAAAAATATGAGAGCTTATATGAAGCATGGGAGAGATACAAAAGCTATCAGCGATCATGTCCACATCATGGACTCAGTCAAAAATACTTGATAGCTAATTTCCTCATTGACCTAAGAGAGGAGACGAGATTTTGGATCAATGTAGCATGTAAAGGCAATTTATATAATATGCCCTTTGTCGAATTGGAGGAGAAGATCGATAGAATGGCAAATGAACACGTATTTGACTACCTGATACCGCGGGAAGAAAGTGAAGAGGTTCACGAACTTGAATTAGTTCAATCAGACTTAAACCATCTTAGATTTGTATCTACCCAAGGACATGAATCAACCGGACTAGAATGTCCTTGGTTAGAAAAGGGAAAACCGTGTGCAGATGCATGCACTATAACTGAACCGATCGAGCTCATTCCTTCCCCAGTATTCTCGATAGACCAGATTGCCCCACATGATCAAGATAATGTTATGTCTCTATTGAAGACTCTAGTTCAAGGGCAGCAGTCTTTAAAGCTTAAACTAGACGAGATTAACGATGACCAAAAGCTGATGAAAAAGAGAGTAAGCAATATTGAGAACCACTTGCTCATTTTAGATGCACAAGTAGCCCACATACACTATAAGAAAAACTGTAATTTGCGACACCTTTTGCGACCGAAATTTCTGTCGCAACATATTTTGCGACAGACCGCGACTAAAAAGCGACACAATCTCGGAAAAATATCTCTGTCGGACTTGGACGCAAAATCTGTCGCAACTTTTCGACCGACTACGACCGATATATCTATCGCACGTATTTGCGACAGAAAGACGACGGAAAACGACAGATACTTTACGAAAGATTGTCTATCGGTATATACCGACAGAATTTGCGACAAATATTAGGCGTCGCGGAAATTATGCGCCCGATATGCGACATACTATAGGAGTAGCTCAATATATGCGTCCGAGGTGCGACTCACCGCTGTGTCGCAAAATTAGGTACACACGTGAATGGTATGTCACCTAACTTCTGTCGCATTTCTGTCGCAAATCATTTTACGACAGAAAATATCGGTCGCAATTCCGTCGCAACGTTTCTTCTATATACTCGTCACGCGATGAGCATGCATAGATAGGAAAAAAAAAATTACTACCGAAAAAAAAAATTATTTACAAAAAAATAATCATTTTACGACAGAAAATATCGGTCGCAATTCCGTCGCAACGTTTCTTCTATATACTCGTCACGCGATGAGCATGCATAGATAGGAAAAAAAAAATTACTACCGAAAAAAAAAATTATTTACAAAAAAATATCTTTTGCATCCAGAATGTGGATGTATAATAGATTTGATTCTTCTAATCAAATCTCGAGTGAGTTTGCTGAAGGATTACAACATTTTATG
>NW_010969135.1:258738-289206 GCF_000463585.1 Tarenaya hassleriana | reverse complement strand
CTCAAAATGCGAGAATAAAAGATGGCGAAGTCAGTATGAAGTGTGTAAGCACCTTTATAGAAGAGGTTTTATGTCAAACTATTATGTTTGGCTGGCTCATGGAGAAACGTATGATACGTCGTCATCATCACGTGTTTCACAAATGCAAGAACAACTTGTGGAAAATACGTCGCTACCTCCGATCTTTCAAGAAGATCAAGACCGAAAACACGTCGCCCATGAGATAGTAAGTAAATAAATATTTATTTTAAAATTTTTTTGAATTTTTTTAATTAAATTTTTTGGGTGCAGACGCAGAAGGAAGGTGAAGAACCTTCTGCGTTCCGATTGCTGCAGGAGACTCACCATCGAGCTGACGGTACTTATATCAGCGATCGCGTTCAGGAAATCGAGGATGCGGTTCAGGCAAAGATCACCGATCGTCTCTCCCAGTTAGAGGAGAGTTGTGGATCGACCCAACTTTCACCAGCAGAAATCAACAGCCTCTATCTGGAGGTAAATTTATATTTTTTTTTATTTTTTTATTAAATTATTTTAATTGACGTATACTTTTGATTTCGTAGGTTGTCCAACCCGATGCCAAAGGACGTATATACAGTGTCGGTGCAATGGCGACTCAGTTGGGTGGTGGTCATCCGGATGCAACATCGATCGGTCACCACGTCTCACTCACTAAGGAGGTCGAGCTGTTGAAGAAAAAGATTCAAGAGTTTGAGGACGATCGCAGGAAGATTGCTAGACTTGAAGAAGCTGAGGCACGGATTGCGCGTTACGAGACGCTTTTCGCCCGACTATTTCCTCCTCGAGACGACCCACCAACGGCGCAAGAGATGTCGTTCAACCCATTTATGACTCCTCAACCCGGAGTCGGACCTTCTACGACACCGGCGGACCAAACAACTGGATCAGACAATCCGGATAACTTTTTTGTTTAGTGTTTAATTTGTTTTTAATAAATACTTTTTATTTAATAAATACTTTTTAATTTTAAATAAATATTTTTTATTTTATATTTTTAAAATTATTTTTTAAAATTTAATTTAATTTAAATAATTATTATTTATTAATATTTTTTTAAAAAAATTATATAATAGATTTGCGACAGAGTGCGACCGATTAATTTTGTCGTAATGTTGCGACCGAATACCTACCGATATATTTGGTCGGTATATTGCGACAGAGTGCGACCGATTTATTTTATCGTTATGTTGCGACCGAATACCTACTCCTATTTCTGTCGCAATATGCGATAGATCTGGATTCACCGATTTGCGACAGATTACCGACATATAGCCATCTGTCGTATATGTGCGACCGACTACCTACAGATCTGTCTGTCGCAAAGTTACGACAGAATCACGACTACACAGATTTTGCGACAACGATTTAGCGACCGATAATCATCGGTCGTAATCTGTCGCAAATTTTTTTTACCGACATATTCTTCTTCATGTTGCGACAGATTTTTCTGTCGCAAATTACAGTTTTTCTTGTAGTGATAGCCGAAGAACAATGCCACGCTAGCACTAAGGAGTGGCAGACAATTAGAGGAACGAAAAAGGGGCGGAGTAGAGATTGGCGAATATTCCAACTCCAAGGACGCCGGAGTTGACGATGCTACAACCCCAGAAATACCGTCTCATCCTGAAAACCAAAATTAGGGGATATCCGCTTATATACCCCCCCGCCGCAAAGCCACCTCGTATACTGTATCCAGAACGGCTGAAAAATTCTAACGAGGAGAGTCAGTTTGCGAAATTTGTAGAAATGATGAAAAAAATGGAGGTTACTATACCGTTCCATGAAGTCATCACTCAAATGCCTTCCTATGCTAAATTCCTAAAGGATATTCTGGCAAAGAAGAGAACAATTGAAACGGAAACAGTGACCTTCAGTCTAGAAGGCAGTGCCATTCTGAAGCATGAACTACCCCCTAAGATGACCGATCCAGGGAGCTTCTCAATTCCATGCAAGCTAGGCAATGTAACAATAGACAGGGCATTATGTGACCTAGGTGCGAGTGTTAGCATGTTACCTCTTTTTCGATCTACAAGAAGCTAAACGTAGGGGAACTTAAACCAACAAGGATGACGCTACAGTTAACGGATCGATCAATTAAATACCCCCTCGGGATACTAGAAGATGTGCCTTTAAAAGTAGGTGACTTCTATGTGCCGGTAGATTTTGTTGTGATGGACATGAATGAAGACACGAGAATACCTATAATCCTCGGTCGACCCTTCTTAAACATAGCAGATGCAATTGTGCATGTAAGAGCAGGAAGACTCACCTTAAAGATCGGAGGTGAAACAATCGAGTTCACACTAGATAAGAACCTTAAGCAACCAATGTCTGTAGACTCCGCTTGTTACATCGATGCGTTGGATGCTCTAGCAGATGAATTCTTGGAGGAGTTTCGCGATCTTGATCCCTTGGAAGTAGCTTTGGAAGCTACAAGGGGAGATGGATATGTGGACAATGAAGAGGTAAACGAATATCTTCGAGCACTAAATAGTGGCGCGGAGGTCGAAGCCAACATCCAACTACATCAGTACCTGTTGAAGCCCTCTGCAGAGTAGAACATGTCCAAAATAGTGACGGGAGTCTAAAAGACCGTTACCCACCGCCGAACAAACTCGAGTTCGACGAAAGTTCCAACCTAACGAGAACAAGGGGAACGAATGATTGGGATGCAAAATCAGCTCCTAATGTCGAAATGAAACCCTTGCCTTCCGGATTGAAATACGTATTTCTAGGGGAAGAGGAAACCTATCCAATTATAATCAATAGCACCCTGACGGAAGGTCAAATCGCGAAATTGCTAAACTTACTCAGACAATACAAAAGAGCAATAGGATACACTCTAGATGATATAAAAGGGATAGATCCATCATTATGTATGCACCGCATCCACTTAGAAAATGAAGACATGTCCTCAATAGAACACCAACGTAGACTTAACCTTGCGATGAAGGAAGTAGTTAAAAAGGAGGTACTGAAATTGTTGGATGTCGGTATCATTTATCCTATCCCGGATAGCTCATGGGTGAGCCCAGTGCATGTGGTACCTAAAAAAGGAGGAATGACAGTGATCACGAATGAAAAACATGAATTAATACCGACATGAACCGTCACTGGATGGCGTATGTGCATCGATTATAGGAAATTGAACACCAACACTCGGAAGGATCACTTTCCACTTCCGTTCATTGATCAGATGTTGGAAAGGCTGGCCCTACATTCGTATTTCTGTTTCCTCGATGGATTTTTGGGATTCTTCCAAATTCCGATTCATCCGCAAGATCAAGAAAAGACGACATTCACATGCCCGTGCGGGACATTTACGTATCGCAGAATGCCATTCGGCCTCTGCAACGCACCCAGTACTTTCCAGCGATGCATGATGGCAATATTCTCTGACATCATAGAAGACGTGATGGAAGTATTCATGGATGATTTTTCCGTTCACGAGCCCTGTTTAGACTTGTGCCTGGCAAACCTCCAAAAAGTTTTGGATCGATGCGTACGAGCAAACCTGGTACTCAATAGAAAAAAGTGTCATTTCATGGTACAAGAAGGTATCGTGCTAGGACACAAGGTATCATCAAAAGGGATAGAGATAGACAAAGCCAAAATCGAGGTAATCGAGAAACTACCACCCCCTCACAATGTCAAAGCAATCCGGAGCTTTTTGAGCCACGCAGGATTCTATCATAGATTTATTAAAGATTTTTCTAAGATCTCAAAGCCCCTTACCGAGCTATTGTGCAAGGACACCGCATTCCACTTCTCAGCTGAATGTCACCAAGAATTCAAAAAGTTGAAAAAAGCTCTAATCTCACCTCCAGTGATCCAACCTTCGGATTGGAGCCAACCCTTCGAACTAATGTGTGATGCTAGTGATGTCGTCATAGGAGTCGTGTCAGGGCAACGCAAGGATAAGAAACTACACGCCATATATTATGCTAGCAAGACGCTAGATGAGGCTCAAGTTAACTATACCACCACAGAGAAAGAATTATTGGCGGTAGTTTTTGCCTTTGAGAAATTCAGATCTTATCTTGTGGGCTCCAAAGTAATAGTATGCACAGACCATGCAGCCTTAAGATATTTGCTGTCAAAGAAAGACGCAAAATCGCACCTCATCAGATGGATCCTCCTCCTACAAGAATTTGATTTGGAAATCAAGGACAGGAGGGGGACCGAAAACGGTGTCGCCGATCACCTATCCAGGATAGTGACAGAACACGACATCCCTATCGACGACACCAAGAGATGATCACATTTTTGCAGTCGTTAAGAAAGATGGCATACCTTGGTACGCTGATATAGTTAACTACTTGGCAGCTAATATTCTCCCTTCCGATCTGAACTACACACTACTAGAAAACACGGAAAAGGTGACGCAAAAGGTGACGCAAAATTTGCGTCACTAAAATGGTGACGCAAAAGTGACGCAAATAGTGACGCAATATTTTCGTCACTAAAGCGTCACTAAATAGTGACGCAATAGTGACGCAAATAGTTGCGTCACTAAATGGTGACGCAAAAAATAACGCAAAATTTACGTCACGAAAAAAGGTGACGCAAGAGTGACGCAAATAGTTGCGTCACCCTTTGGTGACGCAATTTAGTCACCTTTTAGTGACGCAATTTAGTCACCTTTTAGTGACGCAATTGCGTCACTATATATCTGTATTTTATTATTTATACGTACAAATACATACATATATATATATATGTATATATTTTACGTATAAATATATAAATATTTCTATATAAATATAAATTTTATATATACGTATATTATATATATATATATATATTTGTATGTATAAATATACGAATATATATAAAACATAAATTTTATATATACGTATATATTATATATATGTGTATTTGTATATACAAATATACGAGTATTTTATATATAAATGTGTATTTTGCATATATTTATACATACAAACATATGTTATGTATATAAATATATATTTTATGTATGTATATATACGTACAAATATATACGTATATATATATATTTGTAAGTATAAATATTTGTATATGTATTAATATAGTAATATATCAGAAGTTTAACTTGGATCAGTAGGTTGATTGTCAATTGGAACTCTAAAGTTAAGCGTGCTTGAACTGGAGCAGTGGAAGGATGGGTGACCTCCTGGGAAGTGGATTTCGAGGATTCAATCTCAGAGTTTCTGATTCGGCTTAAGATCGCGGTTGGAGGTTAGAGGTCGGGAATAGGGTATAGGGTTAGATTCGGGAATAAAAAAAATTATTTTTGAATCCAAAATACGTTTTAGTGACGCAATAATTGCGTCACCTTTTTGAGTCACTAAATAGTGACGCAATTGTGTCACCAAAAGGTGACGCTAAAAGGTGACGCAATTGCGCCACTATTTAGTGACGCAAAAATTGTCACTATTGCGTCACCCTTTGGTGACGCTTGGTGACGAAATCTGAATTGGTGACGGTATGAATGGTGACGCTTTTGGTTGCGTCACTATTGCGTCACCTTTTGAAAAGGGTGACGCAAAAATATAAAAGGGTGACGCAAAAGTTGCGTCACCCTTTTGCTGTTTTCTAGTAGTGACAATGGTAAGAAGAAGTTTGTGACAGCCCAAATACCGTAGGAGGGCGGGAGTGATCGCCGGTGCAGAGGCACCGACAAGGGGCGGCTCCTGACGAGCTTCTGGGTAGGGGGTATAAGGATGAATCAAACACACCAAAATGAGAGAGATCCTATGGTCTAAGATAACATAAAAGAATTAGTTGGGCTACTCATAGCAACAAGGTGCGCCTACCTTTTTGGTTGACTATCATGAGAGAACTCCAAAGTTAAGTGTGTTGGCTCTGGAGCAATCTCAGGATGGGTGATCTACTGGGAAGTGTCTCGGTATGCGTGCGAGTGAGGACAAAACACGTTGAAAGGTCTTGTGTTGCTGTGTAGGGACAGTTCTATCATTCCGTAGCGGTCTCGGGTCGTTACAAAGTTCATGAAAAAAACTCGGAACTACTTCTGGGATGAACCATATCTGTTCAAAAGGGGGACAGACGGGCTATTCAGGCGATGTATTCCTACAGAGGAAATAGATCAGGTGATCCACCACTGTCATTCGTCGAATTATGGAGAACATTTCGCTGCCTCAAAAACAGCGGCAAAAGTCTTGCAAGCAAGTTTTTACTGGCCAACGATGTTTAAAGATATCTACCGGTTCGTTAGCACCTGTGATTCTTGCCAAAGAACGGGGAACATTTCGAGGCGCCATGAAGCACCACAAAACTACATCCTGGAAATAGAACCATTTGATGTTTGGGGCATCGATTTCATGGGGTCATTTCCTTCTTCACATGGGAACATTGTATATCCTCGTGGCAGTAGACTACGTTACAAAGTGGGTTGAAGTACTTGCTAGCCCTGGAATGACTCCAAAACAGTGATGAAAATGTTTAAACGAATTATTTTCCCTAGATTTGGAGTCCCACGAGTAGTCATAAGCGATGGGGGAACACACTTTGTAAACAGGACGATCGCATCATTGCTTAAGAAATACGGTGTTCACCATCGGATAACAACAACATATCACCCCCAAACGAACGGACAAGCAGAAATATCAAATAGAGAAATAAAGATAATTCATGAGAAAACCGTCTCTATCTCTCGAAAAGATTGGTCACAAAAACTAGATGACGCGGTATGGGCTTATAAAACAGCATTTAAAACGCCGATTGGAATGACCCCCTTCCAAATGGTATACGGAAAAGTCTGCCATCTACCAGTTGAACATAGAGCGTTCTAGGCAATAAAGAAATTGAACTACGACTGAAAGTCTGCAGCAGAGAGGAGAAACCTACAACTGCATCACCTTGATGAAATACGCCTCGATGCATACGAAAATGCAAAAATCTATAAGGAGTGAGCGAAGAGATGGCACGATAAAAGAATTCTCCACCGGAAATTTCAAGCAAATGATAAAGTGTTAGTATTTAACTCACGAATGAAGATATTTCTGGGAAAGCTTAAGTCGTGGTGGTAAGGACAATTCACTGTCACTCATGTATCCCCACATGGAGTAATCGAGATTGTGAGAAAGTTAGGCCAACCATTCAAAGTAAATGCACAGCGCCTAAAAATTTACAATGCGAACGATTATCCCGACCCTGGAAGCACCTGGTTGCTCCAAGATCCCTTAGACAATTAGCCAAATAAAGTCTAGCTGAAGACTTTAAAATAACGCTGGCTAGGAGGCAACCTAGTAATAAGAAAATCAATAATTCAAATGCATTCTAATCACATTGCTGGTTTTGAGATTACTTAACAAGGAACAACACAAAGTACAAGGGACAATACGCACTTACACAGAAAAGGAGAGATGATCTACATATGAGCTCAATCGAGCTAAGCCTTCTTTCCCTTCTTTTACATTATTATTTCCCGATTACTTTACTGTCTATTATTTTTGTTCGTACCTCACCAGGTTAGACTGACACCACGGACGGTGTCAAGTTTAAGTCTGGGGGGAGGTCTAACGCCCTGATAGCACTCATTTCTAGCAACTGCATATCACGTTTCATGCATTTTAGCATACATACATAAAAAAATTTCAAAAATATTGCATCCATCTGCATTAGTTTTGCATATCACTTGCATTCTTTGCATGACATATAGACTTAGAATTGCATTCGCATGAGCATATAACTAAGACATATAGGAAACATGCATAGAAAATGTTTTTGAGAATGATGGTTAGCTGACATATGAACGATAGAGTAGAGATTATTTGATGTTTTAGTGAACCAGATTTAGGTTTTCCTAAGTACAGACCGGATTGTCGAGTTTTCATTCGAAATGGTTGATTGAATCTTGGAATGATAGCATTAGCTCGTGGGGTACACTAGAGTTTAGAGACCAGGACTGTTAGAACTGTCTAGCCAAGCGTAGAAGTTTCCCTAAGAACCGTTCCCCATTCGCAGGAATATTAGGCCCTAGTATAGTCGAACCGAGCTTAGCCATTGTTTTACCACTCTTATTCTTAGCTCGATAGACAACAGGCTTCTTGTCCGGGGGTGGCGTCAATCATCACGAGATGAGCTATAAGCCATATACCACACCTAGATTTTTCGACCTTTAGACCTATACATGTCGAGATACTCTAAAAAAAAAGAAAATAAACTCCCGAGGCAAAAGAAGTAGAAAAGCATTATAGAATTAGAACAGTATCTGTGCTTAGAGTTATATGCATGGACCCTCTTCTACACTCACTTTCTTAGCCTTTCCCATAACCCTAGGATCGAACTATTCCTATGAACAGTGATAAATAGGTTTGAGAAACATGTTTGGTAGACAGTTAGAACAGTCTGGGTGGCACTAAGCGATAGGAAAAATCTCATAGCTATTATTCATTCCGAGGGACGAAAGACCATAGTAGAATAGACTTGATTCCGTTCACGGGTAGCTAGAATTAGATGAGAATCTCGCGTTTGACATTCATATGGAATCGACCCTTCATTCTCCTTCTCCCTTTTTAGACTGTTTTTTCTACAGTTTTTGCTCGAGGACGAGCAAAAGTCTAAGTCTGGGGGAGTTGATGACATCGGTTTTTGACGTTATTTTCCTATGGTTTTAGTTGTATGTCACCCCTCTTTTCCGTACAAATCTAGCATTTAGGCCACATTTTAAGCACGAATACCGTTTTCTTTGCTCTTTGATGTGATTTCAGGAATATTCACGTAATTGGACGAAAACGGAGCTAAAACAGTGTTTTTGGAGCTTAATTAGACCAAGTGGAGAGTCACGTACGAGCTAAGAAAGGTCACAAACTTATCACGGGCGAGAAACAGACTTCGGAGCGAAAAATGAGGAATATCGAGGTTTAGAACATCGATCTCGACATTTTATAACATCGATATCGACATTCTTAAACCTCGATATCGAAGTTTCCAGCCACCTCGAGATCAGACTTTCAGATTTTCAGATCTAGACATTTCTGAACATCGATATTGATGTTCCATCTTTCGAGATCTGAGTAGTCCAGATTTCGACCTTTCACAGCGTCAATATCGACCTTCCATCCCTCGAGATCTGAGCAGTCCAGATGTCGACCTTTCACAACGTCGATATCGACCTTCCAAAACCTCGAGATCTAGGAACCTTGGAATAATATCGACGTTAGAAAACATCGATATCGAGGTTTTTAACGTCGATATTTCAAAATCTCTATAAAAAGACCGTACGAAAACCGAGAGAGGGTTCGACTTTCGGCATATTTTCCGAGATATTTTGTAATTTTTGGTTTTCCAACACTTTGGGGGATGAATTGGAGTGGAGATTGCTACATTTCAGTGTTCAAGGATTGAATTCTACATACTATAAGTCTTCTATTCCCTTTTTCTATTGAAATGTTGTATGAATCCATATCTATTTCGCTTTCTTCCATAATGTGTGAGTAGTTCGTTTGCTGTAGGCTAGAGAATCTAGCCATGTTACGGAATTATCAATGCGCTTGAACGGTGGAATGCATGTCTAAGTTAGATCCGGTTTTATGAATTGAACGTAATGTTTTCTTAGGATTGATCACCCTATAGAATTGAACTTGGATTAGTTAATTGCAAAGAAATTTGGATTAATTAATACCGGAATTCGTTCATAAGATAGGTTCAATTATTAATTCTGAACGCATATGTTGGACTTGATAAGGAATTCTTAATTCGACCTAGGAACTATGATAGCAGACGTTAATGCTTCTAACGTAGACCTAAATATGCGGAAGCTGATAGGAAAGCGTTGATTAGAGAACGATAGATCCCTGACCAGACGCGTTTTAGGATAGGAGCTAGAGTTTCCCAAATCGACCTCAGATTACAATCCAGCCACATCTATCTAGATAATCCATAGCATCGGTGAAATCCCGAACTTGCAGTACTTTTAGTTACAGTTTTTTCCAACAAACCAACGATCTTGCCCTCTATTCTTACTAGGATCACCATCGACACCATCACCTCTCGGTCCCTGAGTTCGACCCTAGTACTACATTGAATCCGTACCTTTGTGGAATCGGCTTAGTCTAGGTTTTTATTACTTGACTCAAATCCATTCACCTAGATTGGCACGATCAAAAGTCAAAATCATATCACGGATCATCATAGAGCATTACAACCAATAATTTATTGGCCTGAAATCCCCCAATTTATCGGCTCATTGCTTTTTCGAAACCAGAGTTACGGTTGTAGCGTTGAATCCCCGACAGAGTTTCCGTGAAGTAAAGAAATCAGATACAACCTCAATCAAGACCAGTTCTGCTATGTCCCAAGCTGCGACGAAGAACTCTTTAGTACATCCATCTGGCCCTGGGCTTTTGTTAGCTGGAAGGGAGTTGAAGGCAACTAATATCTCTTCTGTCATGATCTCCTCCACTAATTTTTCTTTGTCTGATCAGTCACATCTAAAGGGTAATAGGTTCCGCGGTTCTATTGCCATCATTACGTTTGCTCTTGTTGGTTTAGTGCTCTACGATGTACTGTTTTATGGCAATTTCTATGGTTTTATGGATGAGTTTGATTTATTACATGTTATACATACTTTAATATGTTATGAAATACATGTATTGTTATGAACAATACTAAACTTCCTAGTCATATATCATTGTGGGAACAATGATGTACTAAGACTAGTATGATGTATGATAGATGATCATAGAGATGATCATGGTATTGGATACGATCACAATCACAGGTATTCGTTGGAGAACGGAATACTGGATTGACCCGCATGAGATTGTCACATGGACTTGCGTCATGACTTGAATCTCATGTGACGATTCCATGATTGGATCCTATGACCTGAGATATCTACGGAATCCAACATGAGGAGTTGCGTACTTTGAATACGTCAAACGTCCTGCGTAACAGGAGGACTATAAAGGCATGTATCAGGTACGACACGAATCATATCTGGATTATAGATAGTCAAGATGAGATTTGTACCTCTCGTAAAAGAGAGAGATATCGCTGGGCCCCTCGTGTGAGCGAGACTGTAGAAATATGTGGCCACACTATAGACGAGCGTCATCTATTTCGTACAGTCGAACTCAGTGAACGAGAAATCAGTCAAATCAGATAAGGTGGCTTCTCCAAGCCTTATGTTCGACATATAATATCGTGATACAAAAGGATCATCAACCGGAATCATCACCGACGTTCGTAAGATCACGAAAGAACTCTATTTGAAATAGGTAGTCATAGTGTCTTGCTAGAGACCACCTATGACTTGTATATCCGAAATGGAGATTTCGGGTTATACTGCTACACCGGATGAGTCTACAGGGTCACACACATAGGAAATGACAAACGCGCGGGAAAAGACGAGAAATTTCCGGTGGAGCAGAGGCCAGACCAACCGGTCCAGAGGCCTGGACAGATCGGTCCAGCCAGCCCAGACCGATCGGTCCAGACACGTGGACCGATCGATCCAGGGGTGACGAGCAAACGTCGTTTGGTCCGAAAAATTTCTAGACCGATCGGTCTAGAGGTCTGGACCGACCGGTCCACGCGTTAAAAGCTCCAGACCGATCGGTGCAGGGGTCAGGATTTCCTTACCTCACTCTAATTAGGGTTTTAAGGTCTATTAACTTTGGGGAATGCCTCCTAAGGGGGAGAGCTCGATTTCAGACCTTTTTGAGAGAGTTTTGAGATCGAAAAACCCAGATTTAGATCCATGAAATCCTTACGCAAAGAAGAAGGTGTTCTTCGGTCCTAGCAGACGAGTTCCAACCGTTGGAACCATTTCCGCCGTGTGGATACGTGTAGAGAGCGAGGTAATCTTCCTGTCTTTGATACAGGTCGCGGATCGATTGAGATAAGCATTCTAACGTTTCTATAAAATCATGCATGCTTGGTTTTAGGGTTTTATAAATTTTTGTTTTACATCCGCTGCGCAAACCCTAGAACCGATCTCTTAGGAATTAGATTCGCTGTAGAGATCCCAAGAATCCCAACAGGTCGTCATTCAAGAACACTTCTTTTGGTTGCATCTTAAGCGAGATGTGAGGAAATGTGCTAAGTGCATCGAATGCCATCGAGCTAAATCAAAAACACATCCTCATGGTCTCTATATGCCATTACCGATCCCGACCCAGCCTTGGGTAGACATCTCGATGGATTTTGTCCTCGGTCTCCGAAGCTACAACACAAGGACTCTATATTTGTAGTGGTCGATCGATTCTCGAAGATGGCTCACTTCATACCATGTGCAAAAACGGATGACGCCAAAAACATAGCCAATCTCTTCTTTCGTGAGGTTGTGAGGCTGCACGGTATTCCCAAAACGATAGTATCCGATCGAGATTCAAAATTCCTTAGCCATTTTTGGCGGACTCTATGGAAGAAGATCGGTACTAAGTTCGTTTTCTCCACGACGTGTCATCCTCAAACGGATGACCAAACCGAGGTCGTGAATCGCACGCTATCGACTCTCCTACGAGTGACCATCGGAAAAAATTTCGGCAATTGGGTAGAATGTATTCCCCACATCGAGTTCGCATACAACCGAGCTACACATTCTGCGACTCGTCATTCTCCGTTTGAAACCGTATATAGATTCAATCCGATCACACCCTTGGACCTTGTAGCATTACCTAGTGACGAATGGCTGAACATTGACGGGGAACAAAGGGCCGAGTTCATAAAGGAACTCCATCAGCGGGTTCGTGACAATATTGCTCAGAAAACCGAACAATACGTCCGACAAGCCAATAAGGGTCGAAAGGCTATGACCTTTAACGAGGGCGATTGGGTTTGGTTGCACTTCCGACCGGAGCGTTTTTCCGACAAACGAAAATCCAAATTAGCACCACTCAGAGACGGTTCTTTCTGAGTCATCGAGCGCATCAACGACAACGCATATCGACTGGAGCTTTCCGGTGAGTATACCATTTCTAATTCCTTTAATGTTACTGATTTGCGTCCTTATCTTGCAAGTTCTGATTTTTCGTGGGCGAAAACCTCTCAAGAGGGAGGGAATGATGAAGACATGGAGCCGGAACGGGAACGCTTGGAGCTGGAGCCGGATCAGAAGTGCTTGGATATGGAGCGGGAACGCACGGAGCTATGAGCGGACATGGATCTCTCAGAGCAATCAACCGAAGACCAGTTCTCGGAAACTTCAAGTGATCAAAACGTTACACGATCACTTGATCCCGCAAAGCTCGACAATAACGATCACGCGAAGGATGCTCCACGAACATACGTTAGAGCCGAGCCGCCAATCACTCGCGCTAAGGCAACAAACTTACACGTCGAACATGATGACACGTTTCAAGTTTGGCGATACACGTCAAACAAAAAAAGGATTTTATTTTTGTTGGGATGGAGAGGCCACGAGCCATAAAATTCGTCCACGTTGAAACATACATTTTATTCTATTTAGAAAAACTTTATAATAGTAAGGGTCTAGATATTGGAGTGTCCGTTATTGGACCGACTTCCTAATTTCTGCAATAAAATGACAAATATTTATTTCTAGTGTTTCGGCAATGGAAGTTATCATCGAATTTACGCTGCCCTTTTATGTCATAGTCTAATAATGCCCTCACGCTACGTTATCACTTCACCCGCTTATGCATTTTCATATATTTTTTTTTTTTGCAGTTTATTCTTTATTGAAAAATAATATAATCTGTTACTCTCTTAGTGGTTAAAAATATATAAAAATCATTATATAATTTTTCTCCCAAATTATAGAAAAATATGTATAAAATTTAAAGTGAAGTTTTATTTGAGTGTATGGTAAATTATATATATTTAAGTTTTTAGTTTCATATATATACGATATTATATCATGTATGGACTATTTAGCCTATTGTATTAAGTGAATTAGTTAAATTATTGTATGATCCAATTCGTCACATTCCATGAATTCAATTTGATAATGTTTTTGGAGGGTATGATTTGCCACTCTGAATTTTGAAATTGAATGGGCATAGCATGAGGGTCTTATTGTATAATGTGTATCCACTTGTGAATATATTATATATTGGACCTGCTACGTGTAACTTTGTTCTATGGGTCGTTGCACTTTATGATGCGTGTCGCACAACACCCCAATAATGTTTGTAAAATATCGAATTTCCCCCTTTTTTTCGGGAGGTTTCATGACGATGTCAAATAACTAATTTGGATTCCATCTAAAATAATTTGTTGCAATAGATTTATATATAGATATTGTCAATATTATTTCAGATATTATATTTTTAAAATAATAAGTTTTAAATAGTGAATCCAACTTTGGGTGGTCTAGTGGTGAGAGAACATGCAAAACATATCTTCATCCTGAGTTCAAATCTAAGTGTGGAGACGGGTATTTATCCAGACTTTTTCGATTTTCTGTAAGATGTAGTCGGGTAACTTTCATATTATCAAAAAAAATTTAAATAGAGATGAAATTTGTATGGCGAAGAAGTGGAATATGTTTTATTGTTTTATTGGTATAGATGAAAAAAGAAAATAAAAAGTGGGTATTCGAATTTGATTTACGAAAGATTTGGATTTGGGTTTAAGATTTTGAACTTAAGTTTTGAATTCGTTACTCTCTAATAGTCGGTTTTTAAATATTCGTCGGTCGATATCCCAAATGTTTACATTTAAATCCAAAATTAGTTGGGTATAATTATCCAACCTTTTTTTTTTAGATTGTATAATTATCCAACTTAAAACGCAAACAGCCACAAAGCATCAATCTGCGAAGATGCCAAACCCTAAACCCCACTTCCTACATATATTATTAAAAAAAAAGCTAATTGATTCTTGATTGCTATAACACTAATAATGATTTTGTATACATTTTTCTTTTAAAACAAGGTAGATTATTTTACAAAAAAAAAAACAAAATGGGTTCCTCCAAATCAAGAACCCTAACCCTAATCAAGAACCCTAACCCTTCTTGCACAATTTGATTCTCTTACTTATCTCCTTCTCTAGCTCCTCTTTTCCGCCCACTTCTTCAACCTCCTGCATTTAAAAAAACAAGATAACATGGAGAAAATCTCAAATGTAATAGCAAATTAATAATACATTAATGAGACATGAATCTAATTACAATAAAAGAACTTGCCTTTGGTCCAAGGAACAGCCCATATGGCACTCCCTTGAATTTGTCTGTGTGATGTAGCTGAAAACACAACACAATCCGATCCCATATTATATAATATTTTTGTTTATCTAACAAATATGTAAGGCTTATAATATATATTCTGACTCTGGAATTTTAAAAAAAAAACTTATTTTTTTGAAAAAAAAAAACCTGGTGGGCTGCAGCAACTCTACGGAAATAAGGGACGTTCGCAATGGGGCCGACAGGGAATCTCTTGTGAACCAAACCGTCGTGGACGAACATGTATGCGATCCCAAACACTGTTATTCCAAGCCCCTGCAAACGCAAAACGCGGTTCCCTCATAACGCCGTTTCGTGACCGTATCACGATTCAAATGGAAAAGGACATTTCTCTGTCTTAAAATAGAAAGAGAGAACAAAAAGGGATCATATTCGGTATAAATTATTCTACTTACAGCGCCGAAACAGAGACCAGGGACGAAGCCTTTGTTGAAGAAGCCGTAGGAGAAGAGACCAACCGCAGGAACGGCGTTTATGACGGCGAACACGTCGTTTAGCTCAAACGGCCCTTCTCTCGCTTTGTGGTGAGACTTCCAAGGAGAAAGAAAATCAGATTGCGAATTTTCTCAGCAGCCAAACACAGACGATTTCGTTGCATTTAAGAACATGAACGATAAAACTGGGTTTTTTTTTCTTCTTGCAGGGCAGAGGAATTAAAACAAATACAGGAAACAGGCTTGATGGTTGCTTTACGTCAACTTTTTCAGATTTTCTCGGCAACCAAACAGAAGAAAAAAGGGGGAAACAAGTACCTCATGCATATGCCACAAAGAAGCATGCCAGAGAGCTCTGTGAGCCCATCTTGCCCAAAATTCCATGCCCACCTGATTCATTCATCCAAATTCATGAAACATTTTTTGTAAGAACCAAAACAAAATTTACGAATTATCACAGATATACACGGGCCCAATCATTAAAAATGGCCCAGTCTGTGTAAGGTCAAGCCCAGAAGAAAGCTGAGAACGTAACAAACTCGAAGACGACATTCAGTTTTCGTTTTCTTCATTTTTCTTTTTATTCTCCACAATTTGTTAGAAGTTTGTTAGGGAGTTGTTATTCTTTTCTGTATAAAGCCATGTACAGATTGATGATTATGGATATATAGAGAAAATTTCTTCAAACACTGAAATGGTATCAGAGCTTTTTCTCTGATTTTTTCTTTTTGCACTTTCTTTCTGGGTTTTCTGGGTTTTCCCTGCATCTTCCATGGCAGACCCTGTTCCCGCTGTTCTTGCTCCGGCTGTTGCGGTTGCTCCTCCAGCTCCGTATACACCCGATTTTGACAGTCCTTATTATCTCTCGACTTCCGATCATGGTGGGGTGGTTATCGTCACAAAACCCCTGACTGGCGTGGGAGATTTTCCTTCTTGGCTTCGTGCTTTCCGAATGGCTCTCGAGGGTCGGAACAAGATTGGCTTCGTCGACGGTTCTCTACCCATGCCCGCGGAGGACGATCCAACTCATCGTTTCTGGGTTCGAAACAACGCCATTGTGGGTGGTTGGATCATGAACTCGGTTGCTGAGCATATTGCTCAAAGCTTGCTTTATGTTGACACGGCTCGAGACATGTGGTTGTTTCTGTCGAAGAGCTATCAACAAAGCAGTGCCCCAAGGAAATATAGGGTCAAGCAGAAATTGCGCGATTTGCGTCAAGCCTCGATGGATGTCGCCTCCTACTTTACTGCCATCTTTGCCGTTTGGAAGGAGTTTAAGTCCATCCGAGCCAATCACTCGTGCACTTGTGGCCGCTGCACATGTCTTCTTTCAAAAAGATGGAATGATGAAGATGAAAGTGACTTCGTCATTGATTTCCTTTTTGGTCTCAATGACGAATATGAGGGAGTCCGTAGTCATATTCTTGCCATGGATCCACCTCCTGATCTTCAAACCGCCTACAACCTGGTTCTTCAGCAAGAGCAACAGCGCCTTATTCGCCCTGTGAAGCCCTCTGACGCGGTTGTTTTTCAAACTTCTTCTCCTTCCTTGCCCGAAGCTATATCTGCTGTTTCTAGCTCTACTTTCAAAGGGAAGCAGCGACCGCTTTGCACTCATTGTGGGTTGTATGGCCACACAATCCAGAAATGTTATCGGCTTCACGGCTTTCCACCTGGTTACCGAGCTCCGAAATCTGGTATAACAGCATCTCCTCGTCCTTCAGCTCGATCACAGACCAAGCCTTCCAACAACTTTGCAAATGTTGCCACGGATACTGGTTGTGTTGCTGATGTGGATAAGCTTTCTTTGAACCAGATTCATGATCTTTGTTCTAAGATCAATAATCGCCTCAAATCATCCAATGCTACCATCACCGAGAACGGCGCTCCTGCCTCTGATCCAGACACTGGTAATACTCATCTCCTCTCTGCCTTTGTTTGCAACACATCATCTGTTTCAGGGGAGTTTTATAATTCCTGGATTTTGGACTCCGGTGCTTCAGCTCATGTTTGTTTTAACAAACATTTGTTCTCTGAGATTGTTCCCATTGCTCCCAGTACCGTGACTTTGCCTAATGGTCTTCAACTCTCGGTTACACAAGCTGGACGTGTCCCCTTGAATGATCATTTACTGCTGTTGAACGTACTCTATGTCCCGTCTTTTACCTTCAACATTATCAGTGTCAGTGCTCTTCTCCGCGGCACTAATCTTTCCTGTATTTTCTCTTCTGATTTTTGCTCTATTCAGGAACGTTCTCGGGGATCGACGATTGGGAGGGCTAAGCTCTTGCACAATCTCTATTTCCTCGAGTCCGATTTCAAACCTGTTATCCCCTCATTTTCTATCAATTCTGTTTATGTTGATACTTCACTATGGCACTCTAGACTTGGTCATTTGTCATTTCACAAGTTGCGATCAATGTCACAAACGCTTTCTCTTTCAAATTTTAGCTCTCCTTCACACTGTCGCGTTTGTCACCTCGCCAAACAACGTCGTCTCCCTTTTCCTTCGAACAATAATATCTCAAAATCTTTGTTCGATCTTATACACATTGATGTTTGGGGGCCTTTTTCTCATCTTTCTCATGACGGGTATAGGTATTTTCTAACGATAGTGGATGATCATTCTCGGGTGACATGGGTATATATTGCGGCATAAGAATGAGGTTCTACAGGTTGTGCCTAATTTTTTGACAATGGTCGAAACTCAGTATGCACTAAAGGTCAAGGCAGTCCGATCAGACAATGCGCCGGAATTGAGCTTCGCCTCTCTGTTTCAATCTAAAGGGATTCTACACTATTTCTCCTGCGTTCAAACCCCGCAACAGAACTCCGTGGTCGAACGCAAACATCAGCATATTCTGAATGTTGCTAGGGCGCTGCTGTTTCAAGGAAACATTCCTCTATCTTTCTGGTCGGAGTGTATCAGAACTGCGGTCTTCCTGATTAACCGGACTCCGTCGCCGCTTCTGTCCAACAAGACTCCGTATGAACTGTTAAAAGGCAAGGCTCCAGACTATTCCTATCTCCGAGCTTTCGGTTGTCTGGCGTATGCATCCACCCTTGCCTCAGAGCGCCATAAGTTTTCAGCAAGGGCACGAGCGACGGTCTTTCTCGGTTATCCCTCCGGTTACAAAGGTTATAAACTCCTTGATTTGGAATCCAATTCTGTCATTATTTCCAGAAACGTCGAGTTTCATGAGAACATATACCCTTTTCATTCTGATATATCGGTAATTCCTGATACAATATTTCCTTTATCCATTCTTCCTTTACCGATATCCATTTCTTCAAACCCACCTTTAGAATTTGGCCAAAGCCCTTTTTTAAATACTAGCCCAGAACCTTCTTTAAATCCAAGCCCAACTCATTCCTCTCCTGGCCCAGAATTAGATTTGGAAGTTTCTACCAGGCCCAAACGTTCTACAAAACAACCTACCTACCTCCAAGATTATCATTGCTATCTCTCCTCCGCCAAACCATTATCCTCTTCTACACAAACCCTTTATCCCATATCCTCCGTCCTGACATATTCTCGCCTTTCTGATCCCTATCGGAAATTCATCCTGAATTCCACCATCATTTCCGAACCCAGATCCTTCAAGGAGGCTATAACTAATGTGGACTGGAGGCGTGCCATGGACATTGAGCTCGCTGCCCTAGCTGCAAACAACACCTGGTCCATCGTTTCTCTACCTCCTGGCAAGCATACTGTCGGATGTCGTTGGGTATATCGGATAAAGCGCAAGTCCGATGGTTCTGTTGAGAGGTTTAAAGCCAGGTTGGTTGCGAAGGGCTTTACACAACAAGAAGGCGTGGATTTTCTGGATACCTTTTCTCCGGTTGCCAAGCTGGTCACTGTGAAACTGATTCTCGCTCTAGCGGCTGCCAAAAACTGGTCTTTATCTCAACTAGACGTGACAAATGCGTTTCTCCACGGCACACTCGATGAGGAAATCTACATGGCTCTACCTCAGGGCTACACGGCTGCTACAGGTGACTCCCTTCCCCCAAACGCTGTATGTCGTTTACATAAATCCCTGTACGGTTTGCGACAAGCTTCACGGCAGTGGTATATTACCTTTGCCCGAGTTTTGACGGCCGCCGGCTTTACTCAGTCACAAGCTGATCACACGCTATTTGTTCGAAAGTCTGGTTCATCTTTTGTGGCTTTACTCGTCTATGTAGACGATATCATCATCACTGGCAATGATGATTCTGCTATCCAGAATTTAAAAAGCCTTCTCGGCAGAACTTTTCACATCAAGGACCTTGGTTGTTTGAAGTACTTTCTGGGATTGGAGATTGCTCGTTCGCGGACCGGCATCGCTGTCAACCAACGCAAATACTGCCTGGAATTGATTGAGGATGCCGGCTTACTCGCCTGTAAATTAGCTTCCACTCCGCTAGATCCCAACTCTCGTCTGACAAAAGAATTGGGAGAACCTTTGTCAGACATTACTAGTTATCGACGACTAGTTGGCAGACTTCTGTACCTCACACTCACTCGACCAGATATTACCTTCGCCGTACACAAGCTGAGTCAGTTTCTCTCTTGTCCAACCACAGTTCATCTTCAAGCTGCTCAACGTGTCGTGCGCTACTTAAAAGGAAATCCTGGCCAAGGTCTACTGTATTCAGCCACATCTGACATTCGTCTGAATGCCTTTGCAGATGCTGATTGGGCCTCCTGCCCCGACTCTAGACGATCGACTTCGGGCTTCTGTGTTTTTCTCGGTGAGTCTCTTATATCCTGGAAAGCTAAAAAGCAAACAACCGTCTCACGTAGTAGCACCGAAGCCGAATATAGATCCCTAGCAAACGTAACTTGCGAGCTTGTCTGGTTACATAATTTGCTCAGTGATTTACACGTTGTTGCTTCTGGCCCTGCAACACTGTACTGTGACAACAAATCGGCCATCTACATTGCTTCAAATCCGGTTTTTCACGAGCGGACAAAGCACATTGATATTGATTGTCACCTTGTACGGGAGAAACTTCAATCGGGTTTTCTGAAGATGCTCCATGTTTCCTCACACAATCAGTTGGCCGACCTCTTTACCAAACAGATGCAACCTGCTCTGTTTTCTGCTCTTTTGCGTAAGCTTCATCTTTCAAGCCTCTATCTACCGATTGCGTCTTGAGGGGGGCGTATCACAGATATACACGGGCCCAATCATTAAAAATGGCCCAGTCTGTGTAAGGTCAAGCCCAGAAGAAAGCTGAGAACGTAACAAACCCGAAGACGACATTCAGTTTTCGTTTTCTTCATTTTTCTTTTTATTCTCCACAATTTGTTAGAAGTTTGTTAGGAATTTGTTATTCTTTTCTGTATAAAGCCATGTACAGATTGATGATTATGGATATATAGAGAAAATTTCTTCAAACACTGAAACGAATCCCCAAAAAAAAGTGGAATTGGAATTTGGAGGGAAAACACAGATGAAATTGGAGCTTACAGCAGCACCAACGGAGAGAGCAAATGTACCGAACATCTCCGACATCGGCACCTCACCTCCCTACGATCGAGAAAACCAACGAATTTGAATTTTAAAATTTGAAAACCAAAACGCAAAATCGGAGGAAAATGGAATTCGAAATCCCGAAGGAAAGTTTACGAGTCTCTACACCTCCATTTGCCAGGAGAATCTGTAGTAAACAGCTAAAACAGCCATGGACGTGAAACCGAAGCTCGACATTACCGCGGCTACGAGATACGTAAACCTCTCCGATTTCTTCCTCTCCAATTTCTCCGCCAATCGCGAAGCCAGGAGCTCGGCGTCGACGGGGCTTGCTCCCTCGTCTCGCGGGCTTTCGATCTGAGAGCTCTGTCGCTGGTCCTCCACGACGAAGCAGACGGCGAAACTCCGCCGCTGCGCGAAGGAGGTGCGGAGCCGGGGAAGGGGAGCGAAGACGGTGGCCGATATCGGGTGGTGGTGGAGACGGCGGAAGTCGGAAGTAGAGCAGGAGCGGAGGAGTGGTTTGATCGTTACGGAGACGGAGAGACCAGCCGCCATGGAAGGAGCTCGGCGAGCCGCTTCGTCTGAGGTTTATTATGAGAGAGAGAGAGAGATCGGTGTGAACTGGGAAAGTGGCAGAGAATTAAATGCACCAAGACCACAATCTCGATCATGGCCTTTCCCTTTTTAAAATTCTCAATTTTTTCTTTCCAAAAAATTAATAATTTTTCAAAATTTTTTTGTCTTCGATTTGAAAAATAAACCTTCGGACTACACGTTGAAAAACGTCGGAATCCATATCCATAATATATACATACATGCATATACATATACATACTGTACACAATACAACCTACGTCTTACATTGCTAATACTCAAATCACGAGTTCATGCTCTAAGCATGTATCTGTTGACATATTATTAAATATTACAACAGTTAATTATATTTTTTAAGCAATATATGATTCTCTTGGATATGTATTTGTAGGTATATTGTTTATGCAATGGCATAAACGTAATAACATGGGAAGAGCGATGGTAAAAAAGGGGAAAACAAGAAATTGTCGGGTTCTAGGACATGAAAAGAACATTTACACGACCATGCGGCGATGGGCCTTTTTCTAGGATTTACCAAATCATTCCCTGACCATAATAGTAGTGGCTCTCATCTCCCACCACGTGGCATCCCGTAGTGAAGCATGATCTTCCACGCGTCGTGCTCCAATTGGCCAAAGAGTATATTCGTTTGGGTGGGTGGCACACGCAGTAGTTAAGTAAGATCCACAAGGGCATAACCAACGATTTTTCCACCGACCTCCTCGCCTTAACCCCCGCACCGACACCTCGCATCTTTTAGCCCACGCCGTACCTCCTGGACATACGAAACTTGGATTCCCAATCTCGACAAGCAAGGATTACATGGGAAGTGCCCAACCCCACAAGATGCATTGGAAGATCTCTCTCTAATCCTCCATTCAGTTCCTAAACCCTATTGTCTTGATCAAATCCTTGGACTCTTCAGCATCAAGAACCGACAATTCACCTTAGGAGGAGACAGAAACAAAAACCCAGAAACAAGACAGAGATTCATTGTCCATCATTTCATATGCCGAGGAACAACTCTTGCAATCTCCACACTTTAATCGCAATCACAACCACAGTGTTTACATGGCCAGGAATCATTCTCAGCTATGCAGCAACAAGACCCTTTTCTAAGCTTTAATCCCTTCGGTCTCACTGAAAACAAAACTTCTCTGATTTGACCCCAAGAGACTGCACAGTTTTCAAAAAACCCCTTCAGAAAATTGGAGGGGGTTATTAGCTGACAACACTATACATCTATCACATATATATATATATATATATGTATATATAAATCCTATGCACAGCAAAAAAACCAGAGCTGCACAAAACAGCAATCCTGGCCCCATCAACCGGGGAGATGTGATACCATATTTGCCCCTCTTAATGTTCACTTCCTTCACCTGGTGTGTGTCGTCTACCACAATTTAGAAGGGGCGCCATAGAGAGGGGACAAAACTTACAAACAAGAAGGTACCGATCGATTCCTGCAAAATCAAGTTGAAATCTCTGGTTTTCCCTTGTTTAAGGTTTTACTTGTTCCACCCACATGATCAGCTGTCTCGGAGCTAATGTCATGGCAAGAAAGCAGCTGTCTCTGCCACCACATTAAAAAAGAAAATGATCATATTTAGTTTAGACGTTCTGATCATTGCACACAACAGAACCAACAATTAACTCTGATTGGTTGTGGAAGATGATACTTACATGATCCTCGAAATCTGGGCTAGCGAGATTAATGGATAGATTTCTCATTAGCAACAGCACCTGCATTATGAGGCAAAAACAGCAAACAAGATTAGCAGGGCTACGCGTTCAACAAGGCACAGTGAGAGATTCACCAAATTTAATGAGTAGCAGCACGGGTATCATACTGTTTCCACATCTATGGGATCCATCTCTTTCAGCTTCTGCAGATGCTCGGTGGCATATGGGTCGAACACACTGCCGATGAAGTTGTACACTTGGGCAAAGTCTGGTAAAACTGATAAACAAAAATGAAGCTGTCAGGTAAAGAATGGTAAAAAAAAATATTGTAAGTAAGATGAAAAAGGAGAATATCAACAATGCCCACCTCTTAATGAATGGGCGTGGTAGCCTTGGTCATTTGTGTCCTTGTTAGTTAGCGTTCTTGGAGTATTTTTGGAGCTGCTAGAACAGTTGTTAGTCGCTACTGATCCTGCAAGAAGATGTAATGCATCAAGATTGATTCAAGGGAACGATTTCTATTAAGTGACTTAGACATGTAACAGCAATATGAATATTAAGGAGAAGAATACCTTTCGCGACAGGTGAAAAGCTAATCGTTTGTACGTTGTTATTTGTCCATGAAGGGGCAACATCAGCAGAATTTTCGGAATTCATCAGCATTGGAGAAGACTCAGGCCTAAACATAAAACCCGGTTCACTGGGACCAGGTGTTGATTTTAAGGACCCTGAGGCCTGGGGTTGTGCTGCACATGCCAACAAGACATCAATATAATTTCCATGAAATCCATAATGCCATAACTTGAGAAACGATTTGCAGTTATTGCTCCTCACCATTTTTGGGAGCCTTCTGTGGGTATGGATGAGAAGCTTTCCTCTTAGGACGAGGGGGAGGGAGATGTTCACCCGTTCCACTCTTTTGTACCTTAAGAAAGTATTTCTGAGCATGACTTCTGATCTGCAAAACTAAAGAACTTCCATGTAAGAAACAGCATTGTTTCTGAATTTGGCAATGGAGTTCGACAAATTCTTTTGTTCTTCAACCATTATACCACCACTCTTTGATGAGATGAACTGAAGATCACATTTGATCAAGTCATGAAAACAAGAGCCATCATCACTTCCAATAAATCTAAAAATAGTTTCTCAGACAAAAGGATTTAAATGAAAACATTCGTACATATATCAAATGAGAGAAGAGGAGACAACACCGATCCACGGAAACAGAGGAAGCCCAAAAGAAAGAAAACATAAGGCACAAACAAGCACAACAGACAGAAAATGTGTGGCCTTATAGCAAGTCCTAAAACTCAAAAGTGATATGCGCTACACATTACAAATCTACCATTTCAAAAGATAGTTTGCATTTTACTGCACCTGTATCACTGTCTTTGACCCAATAAACGCTTCAATCTTCTTCCAGTCTCTATCAAACCTAAAAGGATAAAACATCAAGTCAAAATGAGAAACAAATGGGTGTAGGCTGCATGCAATCCTCTTGTTAACAAATTCAATAGAGTATACACGACATAAGCAAGAGAACAGAACATTTAACAGCCTCCACTAGAACATTTCCTCTATAACCTCAACAAGTTCAATTGCTCTCTTAGAAAGGTTAAAGCTTCCAACTTGTGTTTGCAACACAGAATCATATCTAGACGAAGAAGCATCTCAACAAATCTTCATGGCAATGATGGCATCTTCAAGGCTTCCCATCCTTACTGTCTCATAACACACCCATAGATCTGTTTCCTCTAAGTATGAAGACATTGACCCACCATCCAACGATACTAGCTGCTACATATTTGGATTACGTATTGGAACTAATTTTCTCTTCACATCATTGGCGTCACACATTTTGTTTGTATAACAAAAAATGAGAGTGGAACGAAACTCAAACCACATGACGTCACATGCCCTAATCACATCTTCTACCTATCCACCGAATTCCAATTCGAACTTCATGAAGAATCTAACTCCACTCGCAAACATTTTCGAAAACCCGATTTTCATTGACGCCGAGCATCGAATACCGAATCGTTCTGACCAATAATCTCGCCGAGTACTACAGGATTGTTCTTATTCACCCCAAATCCAGAAAATTTGCGACTAAACTTGTCGAATCGAAGCTCTAAAGCAACTAGAACCGAAATATTTCGGGCATTAACGAGAAATGATGGAGAAAAATTCGACTCACAACTGAAGAGCTTCGAGGAATTTGTCGTGCTCGGGCTCGGTCCAGCTCTCTCGGGACTTGGTGATGGTGTAGGGCTTCCTCACTTTCTTGCTGGGATCCTCCGTCGCCGTCTCACCCGCCGCCACGGCGGAGGAGGTGGTGGTGGTTGCGGCGGCGGGGGAAGGGCCGAGGCTGGACGAGGTCATACCTGTGGGATCCAAATAGAAGTCGCCTCCAGGGTTTGGGTTTGGAGAAACCATGAAAGCTGCAGAAGGATTTGGGGATCTTCGTCTTTGATGGATTTGTCTTCAGCCTCTGAGAACAGACGTCGTAATGCGGTTTCGGGCAAAAAGACGGCACATATAACATATATGTGTGTGTGCATATATGTATAGGCTGGTAGCTGGAGCTTATCTTGAGAGCTAATGGTAATGCGACACGTGCTATTGGCATTTTCGGGGAAAAATTGATTACAAACGATTTTGCTAACAAATATACATATACACTCAGACAAAAACTGTAGGGCCAACTTTGAAATACACAGAAGCAAAAAACTGTAACTCCTGTAGAAAATTATGATATAACAAATGGTTTAACATTTTTTTTTTTTTTTTGATAATCGGGTAATCCCAGATCCAAAGGGCCCAGACTAATCCCGATCCACAAAATGGTTTAACATTTAATAAACATATAGTGTACAAATAAATATTCTAAATATAATAACTATTGAAAAAAATGTATTTAAAGGTCCACAAAAACAGCTCTTTGACCCGGTCAAGACAAGAGACTTGGCCACACAAACTTACATACATTCTAGATTTGGTTAATTCGATCCTAATACATAATTTTATTTCATTTAAATTCAATTAATATAATTATTTTTGAATAACTTGATATCCAAACTAATTTCGGAATCAAAAACCAGACATGTGATTTGGATTATATACTCTCTTTTTTTAAATTGACATTCGAATTCGGGACAGAACAGATGTTTTATGTCACGTTTCACCTGTTGAACTATTTAAGTTTAGATCAATTAAATAGAATGTTAATTTTAATATTTTCTCTTTTATATTATAATCCATAATTTATTTATCCACCTATCATAATCCATATTTCATATAAGAAAAACACGGAGGTAAAGAAACAAATGGCAAAAGAATTTAACAGAAAACATGTGTTGGGCGCATTCTCATGATTACATGTCTAATCAAAATCAATCAAAATTTTAAATAGGGGTCCATTTAATTAATCTCTAAACCAATGCTAATAAAACAAAAATAGTGCAAATCGATCGAGAATTAGTATTATTCAATTAAAAAACGTAGTCATGTAGAGAGAAAAAAAGTGCATGGACTTTCTGTTTATTCAATTAATTACGTTCATTCAGCGCAATTATTTTACTTGAAAGTGCGAATATTCTTCAACAAACTACATGCTCGATTCAATGTTCTGTTATATTATTTTTTTTCTGATAATTAATAGAATGTGCAAATAATGCATTCACCAATTAATTAGTCTCATAATACATACTGTAAAATGGTATTACATGTGTTTAAAATAGCGAGTAAATACGTACATCGACTGTCTATTTTTATTTTTATTTTTTTTAAATCACGTTTTAAAAAAAATCATGATGAAATTGAAAATAGTAAACAATTATAAAGTCCACCGTTTAAAATTATATTATATTATACAAATATATATATATATATATTATTTGTCACTTGTACCAAACTACACACATACAACCTTGTTAGAGAACAAAAGGGATCCGATGCATGACGGTCCACGCATGCCAAAGAGGAAACGTGCACGGGTGATGAAGATAGCGACACGTGGCAAAAATCCGTGGCACTTCAATAAGACGGACGGTGAGAGGGGGGGCATGGACCCATCCATGCCATGGGGTTTGGAAGGCGTCTTTCTCATTTATGCCTTGTGGAGCTCATGCGTAAGCTGATTAATCCATAGACGGTTCAAACTCAATATTTTTTTTTTGGTAACAGCCGGAATCCAACCACAGTTCTTCGGGCGCGGTGATAAACCCTCTGGTTCCACGTAATAGCCTACAAACCACGTGGAACAGGTAAACCACCCAAAGGATGACAGACTCACTGGAGAATGGAATCGAATTCATGACCCCTTAGAGAATCATGGGTCTTTTAACCACTACACCAGATCCCGAAAGGCTTTTTAGAACTTATACACAAAACTCATGAGTAAGCTAAGTTTTGGTTAGAATCACAAATTCGTAAATTCATACTCCTAATACCTTGATAAAAAAAAATATGCTACCAAAAAAGTTTGGTTTGTGAATTTGGATATGAATGGTGATGGTTTTTATTTTAATATTTTTATTTTAAATTTTGGTTTTTGGATTTTAATTTTCAGTTTTTGATTTTTTTTATTTTTGTAGCATTTATAAACCCAAAAAAAGAGAGTTTTTGATTTTTAGTTGATTTTTTATTAAAATAGTTTTACGAGTTTTTAGAAAAACTAAATATATAAAATCTTGATTGTCATTTTTTTTTCCAATTCTAAAAACCCTAGAAAACTTCATCTTATAATGCATCTATTGCCCTTTCTCTTATCCATATATTCTTATAATGCATCTATTACGCTTCTCTTATCTATAATGTGTAAATGAATACTTACGCAAATACATACGCACCGTTTAATTTCATCGGTATCATATGGTTTCATGGGTATAAAAAATTTGTTAGGCCTCTTCTAAAAGATATATATGGATCATATTATTTCCGTGTGTAAGCATATTTTGAGTATGAACTGGTAAAATGTAACAGCATATTGTATGGCAAACATGCATATGATATAGTTTAAAATGTAATCTCTCTATAATATATGTTTCTTTATTAAACACGGGAGATAAATATCAATGAAACATATATATATAGAGGGGTGGGTATGTATTGGGTACCATGATTTTTGAAGATATTTGGCTTCGGTTTCGTCTAGTTTTAGAAAAATATTATCTCGTATTTTGTTTTCGTGAAGTCCGAGAATTTGCTGTATGGATATCTATCGCTTAACTCAATTATTTGAAGATATCTGAATCCGCCAAAAATTTAAGAAATCTTTGATTTTTGTTGGATTCAAAGGTATTTTAGTAATTTTATTTGAAAATATATTTAGATATTATTATAAATACATTATAATATCAAAGATATAAACATCATTTTATTCATATCTGGGTATTCAAAAATAGTAGTCGTCGTTAAAAAACTCGAATCCAACCCCATAATCCGACTTTTTGGTCTCGTAGCACCCATGTTCGATTTCTTTGTATAGCGAATATCCGTATCCTGAATACCCGCGAATCTCAGATATCCGGGTCCATCTGTACATCTATCCGTCTCTCTAATAATAATAATAATAATAATGATGATGATAATAATAATGATAATAAATGTTTAGTGATCCTCGGTAACGGTACTGTAGACCCTTTTGTTCCTCTGTTATGGTTTGGCGCGAGTGAAAAATCTTAGTAACTTCAATGTCATCCCTTTGTCATAAATGATGAAAGCTAACGAAATGAATGTAAATTTTAAAATAAAATACAAGTTGAAACCATCAATTTTCGCCTTCATTTATTTTACGTGCACTTACTATATATATACATAAACCATCAATTAGAGAGTTGGTTACATTCTATAAATGGAATGGTCTGACCTCATAAGCTTTTGATGAAAATTTCATCGATCTGTTAAAATAATGTTGAAATCAACTATCCATTGATTGCCATCTTTTGGAATTAGCGATGAAATTAAGAGGGTTTTTTTCTTATAAACTTTGGGAGATTTGTTATATTATTTCCGGTGTGTTGATCCATAATGTTGTAAAATATTCAATACCGGTGTACCAGTTAAGGATAATGACCCAGAACCCGATTACATACATTAACAGATATCTAGATTTTTTTTTAAAAAACTTTTCGTAATACGGTCCATTAATATTTTTTAGATCAAAGTGATTAATACTCACGTTTTATACGTGGAATGCAGACTGATTATGTATACGATCCTCCAAATCATTAAATACTTAATAGATTGGTATAATCAAGATATATGACGTAAATGGTTCAACCCTAAAATTTAAATAATATGGTGGATTCGCATATCTTCCTATCCAAGTTGACATAGTGAAACAATATACACACATATATACGTGTGTGTATATATGGACATGGTTCATTAATTTCAAGCATCAAATTTTTATATGTGATTTATTATTATATCAATATAAATAAATATTTCCAGATGCAAACACATATACATTTATTCACTAGTTGGTGGCCTAGCGTGGAGAGGTGACAAAATCATTTTGAAGTTCTAGGTTCGATTCTACTAAGGATGATCATAATTAATTGTGTGATTAAAGTCTGATTCCAGATTCAGGAGATTAAAACCTCCTAATTATAAAAATAAAAAATAAAATCCCACATATATATTCATTCTCCCATCTAGAAAATTTAAGTCATAAAAAACTTGGTCTATCTAACAAAGATTAAATATTTCCAACAATACCCGGAAGTTTATGTAGCAAACTAAATATATAGCTTAAGGTTAAATGTTTAAAAATCATACCGAATATTTGTTTTCGTGGACTCACCATAAAAACATTATTAAATATATATGTCCCACAAAAAGTTTGAAATTTTATTTTCTCTATGTATGTAATTTGGTTACAGTTGTCTTCTACCTTAGAACACTAACATACACAATAATAATATTGGTTTGTATACTAAGTAATTATATTCAACGATCATTTTTTTTACAATATACACTAAATATATGTGTCCTTCATATCTATCATATGCGTGAAAACGTGTTAGTCCGAAATATATAAAAATGCTTTATAATAATGATCAAAGGTATATATATATATATATATATATATATATATATA
>NW_010969135.1:247593-258688 GCF_000463585.1 Tarenaya hassleriana | reverse complement strand
AAAAAAAAAAATATATATATATATATATATATATATATATATATATATATATATATATATAATACAGATATGAGTTCAAGCCCAATAAGGGCCTTAGCCTATTCTAAAATAATATCAAGCTCAGGAAGAAGAAAGAGACACGAAAACTTGTTGATAACTGATAAGTATTCTGTTCATCGTCGATTCTCTAACGTCTTCCCACTCTTTTCATCCTCTTGTAATTTGTTAGAGTTTGTTAGGAAATTTGTTATTCTTTTTGCGTGTAAATCTCATGTACAAATCGATCAATGAATACACAGAGAAAATTTCTTCAACTGTTGAAATGGTATCAGAGCACTCTCTCTGATTTTTCTTTCTCTTCTTCTTCAGTCGATCTATCGATTGTTTCTTTCCAGAATCCTTTTTCTGCCATTTTTCTTTCATTCCTTTATCCTCCGGTGGTTGCGGTTGCTCCTCCCACTCCGTTCACCCTTGACTTCGATAGTCCTTACTATCTCTCAAGCTTCGATAATGGTGGAATGGCGCTTGTCACGAAATCCTTAACCGGAGCTGCTGATTTTCTCTCCTGGCTTCGATCATTCAGGATGGCTCTTGAAAATCGGAACAAAATCGGCTTTGTCGATTGTTCTTTACCCAGGCCTACCGAAGATGATCCAGTCTGTCGCTTCTGGGTTCGTAATAACGCCATCGTTGGAGGCTGGATTATGAACTCGGTCGCTGAACACATAGCCCAGAGCTTACTCTATGCGGAAACTGCTCGAGATATGTGGTTGTTCCTTGTCAAAAACTATCAACAGAACAATGCTCCGCGGAAATACTGAATCAAGCAGAAACTGCGTGATTTACGTCAGAGCTTTATGGATGTTGCTTTCTACTTCACTGCCATTTTCGCCGTGTGGAAGTAATTCATATCTGTCAGAGCTAATCACTCTTGCACCTGTGGACGGTGTACTTGTCTCTTGTCCAAGCATTGGATTGATGAAGACGAAGGAGATTTCGTCATGATTTCCTTTTCGGACCCAGTGAAGAATATGACAGTGTCTGTGGTCACATTCTCGCTATGGACCCTCCTCCCGATCTTCAGATGGCTTACAATCCCGTCATCCAGCAGGAACAACAACGTCTGATCAAGTCTTCCAAACCTCCTAATGTTGTTGTTTTTCAAGCTTCTTCATCCCCTGTGCCAGAGCTGTCTCGACTGTTTCTACTGCGAGCTTCAAGGGTAAGCAGTGTCCCCTCTGTACACACTGTGGTCTATAAGGCCATACAGTGCAGAAATGCTACAAGTTGCACGGTTCCCACCTGGTTACCGAACTCAAAGTCTGGTGGTACAAATCTTTCTCGGTCTCCGATTCGGCAGTCACAGACCAAGCCATCAACCAACTTTGCCAACGTTACTACAGATTCCGGTTCTATGCTGAGTACAAATCCTTCTCGGTCTCCCTTTCGTTTCAAATCGCAAACTGTCCAAATTTCCTTTTGATCCCATTCATATTGATATTTGGGGTCCCTTTTCTCTTTCCTCTCATGACGGATATAGGTACTTATTAACGATAGTTGATGATCATTCTCGGATAACATGGGTATACATGCTCAGCCGTAAAAAGTGTTGTTCTGCAGGTTATTCTGAGTTTTCTGATATTGGTCGAAACACAGTTTTCTCTAAAGGTTAAGGTTGTTCCCTCTGATAACGCTCCAGAACTATCTTTTGACGCGTTGTTTCGATCAAAGGGCAGTTGAGCGCAAGCACCAATATATATTGAACGTGGCACGGACACTTTTATTTCAGGGGAACATTCCTTTGCATTTTTGGTCCGATTTTATCATAACCGCAATCTTCTTGATTAATCGAACGCCATCACCGCTTCTGGCCAAAAAGTCACCGTATGAGCTGCTAAAACACAAGGTTCCAGATTATTCGTATCTTCGAGCCTTCGGTTGTTTAGCTTATGCTTCTACTATCGTCTCGGAACGACACAAATTTTCGGCCAGAGCACGGACAACTGTCTTTCTCGGTTATCCTTCGGGCTACAAAGGGTACAAACTCTTTGACCTTGAATCAAACTCAATTATCATTTCCCGTAATGTAGAATTCCATAAAAATATTTTTCCTTTTCATTCTGATATTTCTATTCTTCCAGACAGTATTTTCCCGAAAACTATTTTGCATTTGCCAATTTCTGTTTTAATAGATTCTTCCCCACTTCAACAGCCCAATCCACCCTCTTCAGGCCCAAGTCCATCTTCTACATCACCTAGCTCATTATCTTCAGTCCCAAGCTCACATACTTCATCACCTAGCTTATTATCATCAGGCCCAAGCCCAGATTCTTCATTACCTAACTCATCCTCTTCAAGCCAAATCTAAATGAAACTTCATTTACTTCCTCTTCATCCCTATCCCTTCGACCAAAGTGTCATAGACATCCACCTTCTTACCTCTATGATTATCACTACTACCTATCCACCGACAGAATCTTCCCTACCTCTCACAATTCTTTATACCCTATTTCATCAGTTTTATCCTATTCTCGCCTTTCCACCCCTTATCGTGCCTTTATCCTTAGTTCCTCTTTATCCACCGAACCAAAATCCTTCAAGGAGATTGTAACCGATGTTCTTGGAGGATTGCCATGGATATCGAGCTCAATGCTCTGGCTACAAATGGGACGTAGTCTGTTGTTTCTCTGCCGCCTGGTAAGCATGTCGTCAGTTGTCGTTGGGTATATCGAATCAAACGCAAATCTGATGGTTCTGTTGATAAATTCAAGGCGTGATTGGTGGCTAAGGGCTTTACTCAACAGGAGGGTGTGGACTTTCTTGACACCTTCTCTCCTGTTGCTAAGCTTGTGACAATTAAACTCGTTCTTGCTCTTGTGGCTGCTAGGAATTGGTCTCATAGCTAGACGTAACAAATGCTTTTCTTCATGGCACTCTCGATGAGGAAATATACATGGCCTTACCTCCTGGATACACAGTTGTTAACGGTGATTCTCTGCATCTGAATGTGGTATGTCGTCTGCACAAATCGCTTTATGGTCTGAAACAGGCTTCAAGGCAATGGTATCTCACATTTGCCAGAGTTTTGCTTGCAGATGGTTTCGTTCAGTCACAAGCCGATCATACCCTCTTTGTTCGGGTATTTGGGAATTCTTTTGTTGCTTTATTAGTCTATATTGACGATATCATCATCACCGGTAATGATGATACTGCAGTCAGGGTCGTCTTAGAGCATGTGCAACTGGAGCATTTATACAGGGCCCACAATTTGGATGGGACCCATATTTTTTAAAATTTTATTATATTTATAATTTATAAGTACTATTTATTAAAATAATAAATTTTTTAAGTTTTGTTTAATTCACTTAAAAATATTTTTTTACACTTTTTCAAATGAGGTGGGCTCTATTAAAAAATCAATTTTTTTTTATAAATTTATAGTATTTAATATAAAATTAAGACCATTTTTTTCTAAATCATTTGTCGTAATAATCAATTAATAAATATTTTGAGTTATATGTAATCACCATATATTAAATTCATAATTTATTTATATTAATATCATTAAATTTATTAATTTAAAATAAAATCTATATTATCCTAGAATAACGTTAGATCTTTTAACTCTAATTATTAAAAAATTATTTTTTTATATCATATCATTCATTTTAAATATTTATTTTTAAAAATGATGAATCTTTAAAATATAATTTTTTTATATCTTTTAATCATATATTATGATTATTTATTATTTCTAATAATATTATTATTATCACAATTGTTGTTATTAATATTTTAATAATATTTATAAAACATTATATTTAATGTTTTAAAATTAGAATTAAACTTTAAAATTAAAATAAATAATTTTTTTTTTTGTACAGGGCCCCGAAAATGTTTAGGACGGCTCTGACTGCAATACAGGTTTTAAAATCACTACTCAGCCGACAGTTCCACATCAAGGATCTTGGGAGCTTGAAGTTTTTTCTAGGACTCGAAATTGCTCGATCTCGTCAGGGAATTGTTGTCAATCAGCGCAAGTATTGCTTGGAACTTATTGAAGATGTTGTTTACTCGCCTGCAAGCCAGCCTCTACTCCATTATATCTGAATACTCGTCTGACTAAAGATACAATGGAACCGTTGTCTGACATCACCAGCTATCGCAGGCTGATCGACAGGTTACTTTACCTTACGATAACTCGACCTGACGTCACTTTTGCTGTACACAAAATGAGTCAATTTCTCTCTTGTCCGACCACTGATCACATGAGAGCGGCTCAGCGTATTGTACGTTATCTAAAAGGTAATCCTGGTCAAGGCTTTTTTTACTCGATTTCCTCTGCCATTCGTTTGAATGCTTTTGCAGATGCAGATTGGGCATCTTGCCCCGATTCTCGGCAGTCCACTTTTGGCTTCTGTGTTTTTCTTGGGGATTCACTTATCTCTTGGAAAATCAAGAAGCAAACTACTGTCACCTGCGAGCTTATTTGGATCCGAAAATTACTCAATGATTTGCAAGTTGAGGTTTCTGATCCGGACACTGTGTATTGTGATAATAAGTCAGCCATCTACATTGTTTCTAATCCGGTCTTCCACGAGCGCACCAAACACATTGATATCGACTGCCATCTTGTGCATGAGAAGCTTCAATCTGGTTTTCTGAAGATGTTACATGTTCCTTCACATAATCAGCTGGTCGATCTCTTTACCAAGCAGATGCAGCCTGCCCTATTTTCTGCGCTCTTTGAGAGATTACATAATTACATTTGTCAAGTCTCTTTCTCCCGTCCGCGACTTGAGGGGGGCGTAATACATATATGAGTTCAAGCCCAATAAGGGTCTTAGCCCATTCTAAAATAATATCAGGCATAGGAAGAAGAAAGAGACGCGAAAACTTGATGATAAGCATTCTGTTCATCGTCGATTCTCTAACGTCTTTCCACTCTTTTTATCCTGTTGTAATTTGTTAGAGTTTGTTAGAAAATTTGTTATTTTTTTTTGTATAAATCTCAAGTACAGATCGATCAATCGATCAATGAATACACAGAGAAAATTTCTTCAATTGCTGAAAAAATATACACACATGCATGTGCGCGTAACTACGTCGAATTTCATGAGTTTTTGCAAACTATGTAAATAACAACGAGACTTTATAATATAATAAGAACATCGAATGCCACGGGATGTGGAGCCCTCCAACAAATATTGGTGTGGAAAAAAAAAGAACAATAGAATCATGCCATAACCATAAAAGTCAGCATATTATACCAAACACTCATTTTTGTTAATTATTATATTTTTCATTATTCTATTCTCACCAACACAAATCCTTCACGACAAAAAAAAAATCCACCCAAGATTAATCACTGCAATAATCATTGGCTTATGGGCGTGAATATATACATATATATATATATGTGTGTGTGTGTGAAGAACAATAAAAATGGAAAACCCACAAAACTAGTGTTTCTGCTTTAAGACGAAATACATATCAAATTGCATTATATATGTTTCACGTAGGCATTGTATATATATAATTTCATATTAAACACACAAAAGACACGTATATAAACATGTAGATATATACGTCATTAGCGTGTTTGGCATTTTATAATTTTATTATTATATATTATATAACCAGAATTAGTCTATCTGTTAATTAATTAGGAGCTCGTATACTTTACATGAGCATCGTATGGAAGTTGTGATGGCCACATCAGCTTTATTCGAATATTACGAAATTACATCTGTGATGATTTAATCGGATAAATTCTGTAATGTCTCGCTGGCGATATTTTTTTCTGGTATTAAAACGATACAAAAAAAAATCTGAAAAACTCTCCAAAAGCCAAAGTACAAATTCTCAAAAAGAAGTACCATTTATTTTTCTTAACAATAAATTATAAAACTCGATTTTCCTTTTTCGCAGAAGATTCGTATCCCTCGATTCATTTATAAATATTATTTTATCTAAGCAGAAGCCGATAAAAAATTAAAATACTTGGCGACTGAAATTACAATAACAAAAATCACAAAATTAATATTTTGATGATTATAATAATAATATTAAGATTAAAATAGAAAAAAAGTAGTGTGTAAAGTTAACGCCAAGCAGATGCGACAGCAAGGGTCCGACCCATCCAACCAAAACACACCCCTCCGTTATCTTCCTTGACGGTAAATCCCGGGTGAACTCGGTTTCCGTTACTGAGTCGACTCCGCAACGACTCTGCGATCGTCTGACTCAGTGGCGTCAACTCGAACCCGGCCATACCCATCCGAAGCCTCCATTTCCCGAACACCTCGCACCGCTCAACCCGTCTCACGCCCTCGCACGCCACCGTGTTCACGAGCTTCCGACTCAGCCCTTCCTCCACCTTGACTCGGTTCGAGTTCGAGCTCAGAACGGTCGACTCGACTGAGTCGAGTAACGCCCCGTAATAAGCGCACGCTTCGCTCACGCGAGCCAGAAACGGCGCCGTGTTGGCGTTCATCTCTTGCTCCACAAGCGTTACCACTCGCGGCGCGAGTGACTTCACGCGCCGGAGAAGCTCGTCCCTCGGGTTCTCTGTGCATACGCTCTCATCGGGAACTCGGAATAGCTTGAAGGCTAGGTTCACGGCGAGTGGCTCGTCCGGGTCGCACCCGAGTGACTCGCGACTCAGATTGCCGAGTCTCACACTCGACACCACGTTGAAACTCAGGGTGATACCGAGTCGTTCACCGAGTTGGCTACGCGCGTCGCGAGTGCCTTCACGCTCCGGAGGAGCTCGTCCCTCGGGTTCTCTGTACACACGCTCTCGTCGGGGACTCGGCAGAGCTTGAAGGCTAGGTTCACGGCGAGTGGCTCGTCCGGGTCGCACCCGAGTGACTCGCGACTCAGATTGCCGAGTCTCACACTCGACACCACGTTGAAACTCAGGGTGATACCGAGTCGTTCACCGAGTTGGCTCAGCAAATCCCCGACTGACTTCATCCTCTCCTCCCCACTACCGGACACGGCGGCGCCATCGTGGGAATCCAACACGGCGGTGATCTTAACCCCCGGAGGCGGAGCTATGCCGTTTCGGCGCGTGGAGAGCACGTGGAGGAGGTTCACGTACTGTCCGCCTTCTCCGACGTCGAAATCGACGACGTGGAGATGCCCGTCGTCAAGCGTCGCTTCGAGGATTGCGAGATTAGCGGCCATGAAACCGAGCTTGAAACAAGGAGACAACTCATAGAGCAACTGGGTCGAGCCAAGATGCTCATTTCCGTAAAGTACCGACACCGGAGACGGGTTCTCGACAGTGTTAAGCCGCGTTCTAAGCGCCAATAACATGAACTCCATGAGCTTCTGTTCGGAATTCCCCTTCGGATTCAGCGTTTGAGAAACACGCGCGAGGATCTCCGCCGCTATGTCCGTTTTGCCTTCGGAGATGGCAGTCGCGACCTCCATTATTGTTTGCCTCGAGTAGAGAGAAATGGGCGAAGCTGCAGAAGGCGAAGACGAAGAAGACGAAGAAGACGAACTCGGAGAAGACGAAACCGGGTTTGAGTTCAGATTCGTGGTTGGAGTCGGGTTCGGGCTCATCACCGGACTCACCAGGCTCTGTATTGTCTCCGACCACTCGCTGTTCGCATTGGTAATAACTGAGACAGCATCATCACCTTGTACGTCGCCGTCATCATCCAAAAGCCGTTTCTCAAGCTCCTTCAGCCTGCTCATCATCTTCTCCGAGTCCGAATCCGGCTGAGCCCGGTTTTGAACCGGGTCAGCACACGAAACACCCTGCAACGCCGTATTATCCGGACCGAATCCCATTCGGCCTCCACAACATAGTCCCAAACCTGGTTGCGACATCTGAGGAAGATGATTTGACCTGAGATGCGGAAGAATCGGTAACCCAAATCGCTGAATCGAAGACGACGAACCACCCAACATATTTATATCATTCGCACTGAGATCGAACTGCGACGGCAACGGCGAAATCGGCGACGGAAGGTTCTGGAAAGTTCTCGGCTTCACGGAGCGTAGAAGAAGCGCGTTGAGAGCCGCCAGATTCTGGAACTGCGTTTGCGTTTGTGCCGCCGCCTGAAAATCAGCCAGAGTGCGTTTTCCCGCGAACCCATGAACGCCGGAGTTTCTGTTTCCGATCTGATCGTGGAAAATCCCCGGGAGCTGGTTCCTGTACGACTGCTGAGACAACGGAGGGTTGTTGCTATTGCTGTTATTGCTACCGGAGTTCATGGATCTTCCTCCGCCGGCGAAAAAATCCGGCCCACCTCCGCCGGAGAACCCAGATGCCATTTCGTGGAGAATTCGAATTTAATTTCTCGGAAAAAGATGAAAATGAAACGACTATTTCTCAATAAAGAAATCGGATTTCGATGAAACGCATGATGATGTTAAAAGGTTAGATACATTGAGAAATCTAGAGAGAGAAACAAGTTGCTTTCTCTTGTGGCATTTGATTGAAGACGACAGTGACGAAATATATAAAAGGAGAACGAGAGAGTTTTCAACCGTACGATCAGATTCCGGAATTTACCGATATACCCCGACAAGAAACATCGGACGGCCAATATGCGACGCTGTCGACAGAACACCGCATCTGCTCTGTTTTGTTTCCACGGGAATAGCTTCACCGTTTTCTAACCGAATGTTTTCACTCCCCTGACAGGACAGTTACAAACCACGAGGGGAAATTGACCCAATATTCCGACACGTGTAAAGCTATAAGTGAGTTGTGACAATGGAGGTGGTCACCGCATGTCAGGTTACAAAACTCCTGAGAACTTAGTTCGGTCATTCGGAGTTTCTTCTACACCTTAGGGTCCGGGTTACCGGGGAAACCCGGTGTGCAACTGACACGAGTCGGTCACATTCACTTTACATTTAGAACTGAATTTCAGAAACTGATTTTTAATTTTTTTAGAAAGTTTTTTTTTTCCTCCCAAGGAAAAAAAAACCCACTAGACGGAATATTTTCTTACCGTAATTGAATTTGACTTATTAATTACGTGCAACTAAAAACTATCAAATATATGGTTCACATTGAAAATCGAATCAGTACTTTTAATTAAAATTAATTACAAAACTTTGGACTTTATAGTGTATATATATATATGTGCTTAGGAAATCCAATTAATCCCGAGATCGTTTCAAATTAAAGGGAGAAGAAAAAGGGCTCAAGGGTCAGAGAAAACAAAAGAAGGTGCCACTTGGTGTTGCAAGTACCACATGGAAGTGCAATGTCCCTATTTTGGATCGTCTTTTTATTTTACCTTTTTTTTTCACAAAACAATATTTACATATGTATTGTCATTAGATAACGAAGCCAGTTATGAGAAAAACGTGGATTAGATAATTATTGAATTTATGAATAGTCTGTTACCACAGATGAAATATTTGCTTAAGATAGAAATCTCAAAGCGTATATTAAGAGATTCAAATTGGAAAAACTATTGCTTGTTGCATTATGCTCATGCCATAACCAACATTCCGTACATCTACATAGGGTTTTTTTGTTTTAATATTGTGATAGCATAAAAAAGTGTTCGATGTTTTGGTTAGATAATACATTATTGTATTCAAATTTAATCGGAAATTTCTTTTTTTTTTCACATCTCAACAAATTTCCTCTTTTAAAAAAAAACTAAATTTAAAAATCAACGTATATAATTTTAATTTTTAAATACTTGCTTTTTTTTAAAATGAAATGAAAAATGAACTCAAATTTTATAAAAAGCAAAATCAAAATCAAACCTAATTACATCGAAATGCAATTAAACAAAAACAGAATAAATAATCAAAATACGACTGACTCCCTAATTGTAAAAGTCTCCCAACGACTAAAGATACAATAGAATGACAAAAAAAAACCCCTCTGAAATTTTGGAGGAAAAAATACATAATTAGTTTTGCATTTAATTTGGATTTTTAAATTTTTTTATTTAAAAGCAACATATGTTCTCATATAAACATGGAATAATTATTTGCATATGGGTAAACAGTGGCAAAACACTTTTACCAAAAAACAAAAAAAAATGGCAAAACATACATTTTAGTTTGTTGTATGCATAAAAAATATAGATTTTGTAACGAATCGGTTCACATAAAATATAATATCCGTAAGGAATTCATTATCTTTGGTCAAAAATTAGATGGACCGTCAAGCTTAAACGATCGCCAACTACGGGATAATAATTAATATTCATGTGATATGCTTTGTTTGATTTTATAAAAGAAACAAAAAGATGCATCTCATTGTTTTGCGCATAATAAATTGGATTTTATATCCTCTACCCATGCATGAACATACCATATTTAATCCAAAAAATATTTTATATATATATATATATATCAGGAAATTTGGATTTAGATTGATATTTCTAATAAAAAAATAATTATGTACAAAAATTATCATTATTTCTAAATTTATATATATGTTTTGGTCATTTGAACTAAAAAATCTGAATGATTCAGATTTAGAATAGAATATTCTTAAAAATTGGGATGACAGACGTATAAACTCCTAGTAAATGAAATATTTAAATAAAAATGTGTGCAAGTGTAAGATAAATAAAATAGGACCCAATTGCCCACGACCACAAGAGGGGGTTCCAAGCTTTTGGAAGCAAATGGCCGCCTTCAACAATTACTTGGCCTTCTAGAAAATCCAAAAGGTGCACATATGAAATTAAAATGCAAATATATACTAAATAATAAATAAAATATGATCGGAGAGTAAAAGTTAGGAAACGGTCCATGCACTTTATAAGAAAATGGTTTGAATTTTTATTTGTTATCATTTATATATTCATATACCTGAATATAATTATCATTACAGATATTATAATTATAATTTTTTTTATGTAATTATAATTATAATTTTTACTTGCACTTTGTGACAAAAAAAAATCTTTAGGTGTACTTATATATAGATTCTACAAGTTATATATATATATCAAGACAAGTTGAATATATTGCATTTTTTTTTACCAAATCGTGTATATGATGAATATATATAAGTCGGTCCATATGATTGTTTAAATGCAAAGTATATATATATATATATATATATATATATATATATATATATATATATATA
>NW_010969135.1:227493-247470 GCF_000463585.1 Tarenaya hassleriana | reverse complement strand
TATATATATATATATATATATAAAAGTCTAAAAGCTTACCCGTTTAACACCATAGTCACAAAATTAAAGGCACAACATAAGTTTGACATTTATTGAGAGGTTGCGTGAAGGCAAAACATAATGAGCTGAAATTCGGTTACCAGCTAAATTTTCTAACATTACCTTCTAATTTAATATTAAAATCTAAAAATTCTAATTCATACAAAGAGCGTTAAAATGTAAAGACAAAACACTGTATTCGCGAATTTCTTGATAAAAAATGTTCTAATTACGTAACAAAAAGGTTTGTTGTAATTATTTATAATTTTTAATTTGAGTAACATTATTAATAATTAAGATGTGTAAGAAAATGAGTTGCCGCGTTTCCTCCTCGGTCCCTCGCCTAACTCCGAATATTCTCTACCATATAAATAATATCAATATATCCAACGTTTTTAGCAAATATATAATATAGTTTTATTTCAATTTGAATTGTTTGGTACGTATTTGGATTTACCGATATATTAGGACAGCATGCTGTCATAATTTTTAATCTCTCTGAATATTTTTATCCGGTAATGATTAACGCTTTTTTATTTGTCAACACGTAAAATATCATGGCCGAATAAGTATATCCATGTTTACAATATTGGTATTTATGACGTATGCACACTAACATGAATTCTAGAGTTATGAAATTGGCTTTTGGACATAAATAGGGTATCCAAATATAGAAATATCTATAAATAAGGGGATGAAAAATATATAATTTAATATCAAAATTGAAATCCAAATTATATAGATAAATGGATTCAAATTAAATTCTTACCCATCCATATATATATATATATATACATATAAACTGACAAGGTTTTTTTTATAACAAAAGTTATCATTTTTTACTGCCAAATTTAGTTTTCCAACAGAACATTAAAATATTTTCCCGATTTAATTCAATGGTTTAATTTGTCACATGCGCTCATTGGTCATATTTACTTATCATATAAAATTATCGTCGACATTGGAAGTTTATATCATTTAAAGTATGTGCCAACATTCAACATATTTATTAAATATCGCCTAAAATCATAACCGGTGGATATTTTTAACCAAAAATAAAAACACTAAAGGTAATTCAATATTATTGGATATTGATTCATATGCATTTATGATGTAATAACGTCATTTTTAATCTATTTTATTTTTTTATTGGGAGAATAGGAAAAAAAAACTCTCTACTTTTATTTTGTTGCAATTTAAATTCTTTACTTTTTTTTGGCTTAGAAAAATCTATACAATTAATTTTTTTTTGAAAAATTTATTTACATTGTATATTGTGATTATTTAAACCTTGTATTTTTTTTTGTATAATAAAAAATATGTACAATTAGATTTTTTGGACATACATAAATTATTTATGGCGAAAAATAATCCTAAATGTAATAAAAACAACTCACGACATTGACACGTTGGGTAATCATTCCAATCTATTTAATCTAAACCGATTTCGGTTAAACAAAACCAGAAGTCCATTGATATCTCTTGATGTTTTTCCTCCCTAATCGAGCATTATTGTTGTTACAATGCCGAAACAACAATAAAACGAATAAAATTAGTTTAAAGACCATATCAATGTGAATATGACATACTAATTTCAAGGTGGACATCCAAGATATTACGGAATTTTACGAGAGATTTAAGGTTTCTGTCTCGACTTTATTCTGTTTGGATTAAATTATGTATGTAAATTTAGGTTATTAAATTTCTAGTTTAACTTAACATAAATCGGTTTAAATTAAGTAGATATTAATAATTATCCAATCGTATCGATGATGTGGACTTTTTTAATACCCAAGAATTGATTTTCTGTCACGTATAATTTGTGTATATTTATTTTTCAATTTTTTTTACAACGATATTAATTTGACTACAATATGCAAAGTATATAATTTTTTTTAAAGATTTTAATTCTAATTTTTTTTAAAATAAAAAAATTAAAGATTTAAATAGCCATAATAATATGCAAAGTATAATTTTTTAAAAGAATCTAATTGTACAAAGTTTTTTAAGAACAAAAAATAATAGGATTTAAAAACATTACAGGTTTTATTTTTTGTTGCTATTTTTCCCTTTTTTATTCAAAGGGTTTTCAATATATCTGATATCGATAATGGTACGATCACATATCTAAACATTATATATATATATATATATATATATATATATATATGTATATTGATAATATTTGGCCAAATAAAATTTAAATTTTGACGATGAGAATCATTTTGTACTATCTTCAACACTAAATCACCCCACTTGGATATATATATATATATAATCAACATCTCAATATCAGTTATACTAACAAAAAACTCCACTTTTGATATAACTAGAAAAATATTGACGATAGGAAAAAAATAAGAAAACTATCTATTACAGAAATTACGTGTTTTCACAAGAAAAAAAACTCATGTTAAAAGTTAATTGGTTTTATGTTAAAAGAATTATATCCATTGTTTAAATGATATATAGATTTGTTTCGATCCTCATTTTCATTAAAAATGTTTATCTTTTTTTATTTATTTCTATTAGATTATAGAATTATTTTTATATTCGAATAATTTTGTTTAAAAATGTATCTAATAAATTTTTATAAAATTTATTCAAATGCTATTTATGTAATATTTAATGATTGCATTTGTTAGTGATCTAATGTTAGATGATTTTATTCATTTGGCAAGGGAAATATTAGTGGGGTCTAGGGTTTGGTCGTTGACCAGGCTGAGGGCATTATTGTAAATAAATAGAAAGAGGAGTGGTAGGTCCCGTTTGGTGGTGGGCCTTTTATGTAAACCGGTTATATCCGGCTGTCGCCCTGCCTACATTTATCTCTCTTTTTTTCTTTTATTTTTTACAATTTTTTTTTGGATGCATTGCGAACTCCGGCCGCTACCATTCGGGCGCGCTGACCGGATAAACCCTAAACCTACGCGTATGAACCTACAATACACGCGTGGGTGGTAAATCAGTCCGGAAACTGGCAGACGAGCAGATCAAAGGAAGTGAGGCGATGGAGAATCGAACCCCGACCTCGTGGGTTTTCTTTTATTTTTTGCAATCTTCTGCCAATCTGTATCATAAATACAATTCATATTAATTAATTTCTTATGTATATATTATTATTTTTTTTACCATATTTTGTTCTTAGAATTCTCTTGTTCCTCGTTTCGCGTAATTATTTTTTTTCCTTAAATAAAACTTGTTAGAATATAACGAATATACGTCTTCTGATTGAGTTCAATCCAAACCATTATTGTCGTTTTAAGAAGTAAAAATAATTATAATAATGATCAAAAGCCAAAACCAAAATTGAACTAAACTCATTCAGTAATAAAATTACTTTTTAGGGAATAACTTAAATATACAAACGGATTATTTTCTTTATCATTTTTTTTAAATAAAACTCTAATTACAGAGAGAGACAAGAGGAAAGTCAGCGACTACTTTTTTTTTGTTGGTAAACCAAAACTTAGTGGGGATCATTTTATGTTTTCAGTTTGTTTATTTATAGATTTTGGTATTTTGATATTCGAAAAATCATATGTATTTAGGTATTTCTATTACATATCCATTTAATTTATATTGTTTTTATTTTAGGATTAATTTCAAATTGATTAATTTATTTTAAAAAAATATATTCAGTTAATTGTTTAATTATATACTATTCAAATACAGTGATATATTTTAATTTTACTATAATATACCCTAATGGAAAATACCTATTTGTAAGAAAACCGTAAAATTAATAACGTGTGGTACAGGGGTAGAATATGGGAGTTTGTTCGAGTTTTTTTTATGAGTTTATTTTAAATAAAAATGCATAATTATAAATATATAAAAAAAAACATAATATCATTATAAATTGATAAAACATGAATGAAGGGGGCACGCGGTTATCGAAGTCGTAGAGCTGACACACGCAACGTACGTTACCCATCGCCATACGAAATCCTCACAAACTTCTGTCCCCTTTTTGTTCGCACGTGATTCGACGCTCTCTCACCCTTTTTTTTTATATTATTTTATTTTATTGCTATTATTATATTTTTAAATCTATTTAGTACATGACGAAATATTTTTTCTTACATCGAAGAAAAGAAAAAAATAATAATAACATAGACGATAATATTTTTATGTTTGGTGAAAAATCAATGTGTTTTTTCCTTGTAAATGAAGGATGGCATCTTGACACAAGTTCTTTGTGTTTACACTAATTTCGGGTTTACCATTTCATATCAAATTACCCAAACTAAAATAAATTGACGATAAATTTTTACTTAAATAAATAATTTGTTAAGGTCTTCAAAATGTTATGACCAATAGTTGCGAAAGATTTTGTGACACATTATTACAGATTTATTTTTTACAATTTCCATCACAAGTTTAGTCGTAAACCAATTTTGTTTTGTTTTCTAGTGCTGTTGTATCCTTTCTGATTTTTTTTGAAAGGATCCGTTTGTGAAGAAGAACAATAACTAATAAGAAATGAACGGGTTCGACCGTGGCACGTGACACTCGTACAGCCGGAGATAACTAATAAGCTGGTCTGATCCGTTTGTAACCCGAATTATAGAAATATAGTGTAGTCACATGTTGATTCCATTGTTTATAATATTAAATTTATGATATTTTAATCAAATGATTAGTAAGATATACAATGTACGACCATAATGAATTAGTGTGATCACCATAAATTTAACGTTATAATCAATAAAATCAAAATGTGATCACATTATATTTTGAATCACATGGTCACAATTGGAGAAAAATATGCATTGAAGTAAAAATAGCAAAATAAGAATATTTTTGATATAATGCCGAATGAATGAGGAGTAGGGCAAAGTTATCACCGAAAATAAAAATGAAATTCAACACTCTCGAACCGATCCCGATGGTCGAGTGGTAGAGGTGGACAAAAATACTTGAATTTCGGGTATCCACCTTATAACGAGATAGAGATCGGATTTTGATGTCTAAAACTCAATTCAGATTCGGGTTTGTATTTTTGGGTAAGGTAATTATCCACCGGTATCCGAATAATAGAAAATAAATAATATTCTTAATTATTATAAAATTACAAATATATATATTAATATTTAATTACTTTTTACTTTATTTATGTAAAAAAATTATCATTTTATAATCTATTTATTTTAAATATAAATACTTTTCAATAATAATTTTATAATTTATTTGTATACAATATATAGATTTGTGAGTTTAATTAAAATGTGCTTAAAAGCCATGAGTTTCGAGTATCCAAGGTACGTAAAAATTGTCTTAGACGTAATATAATTCGAGAATCCAAAGATCCCACGACCCGTCCACACCCGTAACAAGTGGTTTATATTTTTTAATTTCATAAATAATTTTTTGTTTCCCATATCAGATTGGCCATACTTAAATCCACGTCAGCATCGTAAATGGCAAATAATACATTCCTAAATTACTCTTAGCTCTGTTGGGGCTTCTGGAATGATAATAATAAAAAGGGTTATCCAAAGGGAACACAGCTTAATTTGTCAAAGTGAGAAAACATCTAGCAAAATCCACTGGCAGGATCTAAAGAAGACAAAACAGGGAAGGGAACAAGACAAGTGATGTGGTCTAAGCAGCAGTGGCAGCCTTCTGCTTCTTGGGCATACGGTAACCACCGACAACGCAAGCATGGTCACGCTCGAACGGCTCGAGAGTCACCTGCTCAGCCGGCCTGAACTGCTCTTGTTGCAGCTTCTTCACTTCACTCTGGAACACTGCTTCTGCCGGTACCGTCGAGTCTATACAGTTTGCCTGCTCACAACAACAACAACAACAACAACAACGTTTTCTTTCAAGTTTCCCTTGAAAAACCTCGGCTTTAGGGTTTAAGAGTTGGAGTTTAAAAAAGTGAAGCCCGGTTTGAGGTTTACCTTGATGGAGATCACAAAGTGACCACCCGCTTTGAGGAAGTATGATGCATTGAGGGCCATAATCCTAGCCTGCACAGTTTCACGAAAGAAAGACGGATTTTCGTAAAGGATGATTCTTGAAAATATGTCATACAATAGGGAACGAAAGTGTTTTTCCGTGTCCAGAATTCAAGAAGAAAAAACAAAATCAGAATCAGATACTTCTGTGACCGAAAATTAAGTACTACAAATCGGGCAAACAAGAAAGAAGAGGCACAAGGCAAGGTTAAAGCAACAATTTTGTGCAGTGGACGACATAGAAAAACGGGATTTTCGAAAGAGTTTTATGAAGAGGACCAATTGGAAAACAAGAAAGAGCAAACAGGAGAAATTTGGAGGCAACATCAGAGACTTGGAGTTTGCATCATCCATGATGTCCTGAAGGGGAATCCAAGTACTTCATCATCTGCTGATTTCAACATACCACTTTGTATGCATACCATATTTAACAAAAGTGCATTTTCCTAATGGCAATCGATTCGAGATGAATGCTCTCAAACACCACAGAATATGATGCAATGGAGTAAAATTTATCCATGGAAAAGCACAAAAGTTGGATCTTTTCTTGTTCGATTTCTTGATTTTGATAAACAAAAATGCAAAAGAATCGAACCTGGTCAGGCTGAGCAACATCAGAGAAGATCACATCAACCATGCCTACAAGCATCCTGTATTTAGAAGGGTGTCTAGCATCTTCGATAATGGGTATAACATTAGTCCGCTTCTTTGCCATGTTCACCAAGTCTCTACCACTTCGGTGAGAGAACTCGACAGCATAAACGATTCCCTCCTGATCATCGGAAAGGCGAAAATCGTCACGCAACAGATACATAAAAACATGGAATGGCAATAACCAGAGAGCTAATTACAGCACAGACGATATCATAAGCTTTGCTTACCGGTCCAACAAGATCAGAGACATGAGAGACTGTGGTTCCAGAAGCAGCACCAAGGTAAAGAACTTTGGCACCTGGTTTCTACATAGTTTACCAAATAAGAACCAATTCAGGAAAGAGCCCTTTCTGCAGATCACAATAGAAAGTTCCAATGCCATGTGTGGAAAAGATGGAACTTACAATCCATATGTTATCAACACCACCAAGAATGGCAGCAGCCAACTTAGAACGAAACGGGTTCCAGACTCTGTACTCAACCTTGGTTCCATCTTCATTCTGTATTATGAAAACCCAATTGAAGATTCATAAGAACATCCACATACTAAAAGATACACCACAAGGTCCTATAACACCAACACATTTTCCATACATTATTATACATCAAAAATGGAAACGGACATATTAAGCAAAATGATAGACATACCTGAACAGAAATCCTCTTCTCGTTGTAGACTGCTTCACCAGGAACCAAGTTTTTTGTCACAAGGGCATCTTCTTTACCCTTAGCAATGAACACTCCTTCATGTCTGTGTGGCTCAACAATCACTTTGCTTCCTCCCTTCATCCCTCCTCCTCTTCCTCCTCCACGGCCTCTCCCACCGCCACGTCCACCGCCACGTCCTCTCATGGCGCTTCCGCCGCCACGTCCACCACCTCCGCCTCGGCCTCCGCCTCTACCTCCGCCGCCGCCACGTCCACCCCTAAACCCACCTCCGCCGCGCCCTGAGTATAACCATACCACGCACATCACCAAATGTTCCAATCAAATCGACAGTACAGTAGAAGTTTCCAAGTTCAAAGTCTAAAACAGCTTCGAAAAATGTACTCCTATCACCAGAACAGTAAAACCCAAACAAGGTCTCGGCAAGAATATAAGTCGATATCAAATGCTAAACTAGAAGGACTACCCAGTTAACAAAGTCAAAAGACCCATTGTTAAAGTCGAGCTGATGTCAGTCTGAAACAAAAACACAAAAATAAAGAGATAGCAATTAGGGTTCTGACCTCTTTGTGGAGGCCTCATCTTCGCCGGACCTTGGAGCAACTGGGACGATAAAGGACGAGGGAAATGAACGGCGAATGGAGAGCGAAAGTGGCGATACTGCTGTGCCAGTAGTGGTTTTTATAGTGGAGTTTCTAGGGTTTTAGAGGGTTTATGGTCAAGGTTTTGAAAATAACAAATCAGGTCTTGTATTTTTCTGAAATTGCTTTCTGAGTTCTTTGTTTTAGGACTACCGCAATGAAGGGCTATTATCGCCGTGGGAGAAAATTATTTGGGCCAGTGTTACAATATGGGATCCCAATAAAAGGCCCATTAACGGCCCATTTACGAGCGATCTCAATATCCACGTTCTTAAATCAGGCGGAGCACAATCTAAAATGCATTTTTTTTAGGATTAGATGGAAACAGAGAGCACAAAAAGAATGATTTCGGCCTAAATTCGTAATTTTCAATTTGGTAATAATTATCTTCGAATTAAATCGGAACGAAAGTTTTATTTTAAAAAATATTATATCAATTCATTTTTTTTAATTTTATAATCGGTTCGAGTTTATATTTTTGTAGTTTTAAAGGTAATTATTTTATTAAAAAAATTGGTCCACATTTATTTATTCGATTCGAAATGGTTTTCGAAAATTTTGGTGATTATTTTTTGTAAAATGATTAAAGTTCTGATTTTTTTTAAAAAAAAAGACAACTTGGAGGGAGGTTCTGCTCCTCGGCTTCTCTAGACCTGAACAAAGTTTCCTCCATTAAAATATAAAAGCCCACCCGAAGGTTTTCTAGGGGTTTTAGTTGGGAAAATCACCCAAATAACCCACTTGGGTCGCATCTATTTCAGTGTACACCACCCAAAAAAAAATTTTTTTTTTTCAATTTTAACCCACTTTTCGGTGGGAAAAGTCTGAAATACCCTTTTCGTTTTATTTTTTGCGATTTTATTACGACTAACATATAACTGATATACAACTAAAAATAAGACAAATGATTTTTTGCCACCTTTTTTAGAATCAATTGTAACTATATTTAGACTTAATTACGAAGTCGTAATAACGAAGTTGTTTTTGAACGGATAAATATCGTAATTCATTAAGGGTAATTTCGTCTTTTCGCAAAGAAAAAAATGTGTTATGTTTTCGGTGGTGTACAGATGAAATAGATGCGACCCAAGTGGGTTATTTGGGTAAAAAACCCGTTTTAGTTGGCCTTCTCCAGATTCATGCGAAGCCGAAGAGAGGTGAACGCATCTGTATTGGTTCCTCTTTTGATTTGTTTTTCGATGTCAGTTCGAATTTAATTGGGCCTGGGATTTGATAGGGTTCTTCGCAGGTCTCTCCGATTCTTGGATTTTTCAAAAAAATTTCCTTCGGGTTGCCGTCGCAACGGTCATTGCTTTAAGGTTGTAGTTTGTGTTGTTTTTGGTTCCGTAGTCATTGAGATTGCGGGCTGAGACTGCTAAACTCAGTTGTTGCTCCATTGAGTTTTGGGAGATACTTTTGCTTGGTACGTTAAATCGCTCTGGACTGTGCCTCCCTGTGGTTTTGTCCTGATGGATTCACCGGAACATAATCGGAGTTACATGAAGAGGGATGTGGGGGAAAGTACCGATTTGAAGGTTAGGAGTTGGGGAGGGAATGAGGAAGATTTGGAAAATAGTGAGAACCGTAAGAGATCGGGTGGTTCGAGTAGAGGGGAGAGTGATGAAGATGATTACGGGACCAAGAAAGAAGCAACCCTCGAAGCAGATGAGGAAGAGACAAGAGGAGAACTCGTTGGACAAGCTCAGCAGTTGGTACGAGGACAGAGATCAAGAAAGCCGACAGGATGGTAGGGATAGAAGCGGGAGGAGAAGGTCGAATTCAAAGGTCCCTGATTATGAAGATTCCCGAAACGGGAGTAAAAGTAAAGAAGAGATCTCTTGATGGAGAGTCTGATCAGTGTCACGACCGTGATTCCAAGAGTTCAGATCGGAAGGAGAGATTGAACTCGTGGTACTTCTGATTCAAGTACAAGGAGAGGATGGGATGATGCTGATCCTGCAAGGAAAAGTGAAGAGAACGAAGATCAAAGATGGCCCAAGAGATGAAAGATCGAGGAAGGGACGGTGGCTGGTCTGATAGGGGCAGAGATGAAGAAGGTTCGATGAAAGATAATTGCAAGAGAAAGCACTCCAGTAGTAATGAAAAGGATTCAAACGATGGGGGTTTCATTTAAGATCGCAGCAGGGAACGAGAAGTTCCTAGGCAAGGGCACGTGAAAGGAATGACAACGATGAAGATGATTACGAGATGGAAACAGTCAAAACATTGTCGGGTGCCGGAGTTTCTGGTAGAACATAGATGTAAAAAGTACCAAATATTGTATTGAATTCCCATAAAAACTCAATACAAATCTGAGAATTGATTAATGTGAGCTTCTCTCTCACCCCTTACAACCTTCAGATAAGAAAAAACATAAGAAACTCAAAACCCATAATAGCTAGTAATATATAGGAGACTCATACGCTCATAAGAGGTCCCACTCAGAGGCCGTTAGCAATAGAAAAGAAATATTGGCTAATGAGTGCATAATCCTTGCCTCCCCCAATCCTGCAGTGCTAGACACGTGTCCTCCTTTATTCCTTCTTCTTCTTCCTCCCGTTAATCCTTGTCATGCGCAGACCCAACCTCCTGCCCCTCCTCCTTCCCGCTAGCCTTCTTCTTCCTAACGTATGCACTGAAAGCCATATCAATACCTCGGGCCCGAAGACGCAGCTTGTTCTCAAGTTGAAAACTCAGAAATTGCTAAACAAATTCCGCAGCATTCTCCCAAGTGGCCTCATGGAAAGGCAGATTTTTCCACTGAATCAACACCTCCAGATCACCCTGAGCTGAGTAACGCTGGTCCAACAAATCTGACGGCTCCACCACAACTTCCAGATCAGCAGTCAAGTGAGGCGGCAGTGGTAAAGCCTGGAAGTCAGTTCCGATAGCTCTCTTCAGTTGAGACACAAGGAAAACCGGATGAATTCTGGATTCCTGGGGAAGCTGTAGCTTGTACGCGACTGGTCTGATACGCTGCAACACTTGAAAATGGCCGAAGAAACGCGCTGCGAGTTTCTTGAAGGTGCGGCGTGCCATGGAATGTTGGCGATATGGACGTAATTTCAGGAACACCCAGTCACCAACCTGGAATTCCACCTCACGACGCGATCGGTCTGCCAAAGATTTCATTCTCTGCTGGGCACTGAGTAGCTTCTGGCGAATGTCGACTAACATAGCATCCCTCTCTCGCAGAGCAGATTCCAAATCCCCATTATTTGTCGAGCCAGTTTCATACATCAGCAACAAAGGAGGATCACGCCCATAAACCACCCTGAAAGGGGAGGTTTTAATAGCGGTGTGATATGCCGTGTTGTATGCGAACTCTGCCCACGGAATGAAACCAGCCCACTTCCTCGGATGGTCACTCACATAGCAACGTAGATAAGTTTCCAATCCCCTGTTTACCACCTCCGTCTGGCCATCAGTCTGCGGATGGAAAGCCGTACTGTGCTTCAAATGCGTGCCGGAAACTCGGAAGAGTTCCTTCCAGAAGTGACTCAAAAATATACGATCTCTATCCGAAACGATCGAGTTGGGAAATCCATGAAGTCTGACGATTTCTCGGACAAACAATTGAGCAACATCCACAGTTGTGCAAGGATGAGTAAGGCAAAGGAAATGGGCGTACTTACTCAATCGATCAACCACCACCAAAACTGTGTTGTAGCCTCCCGACTTTGGCAATCCCTCAATGAAGTCCATCGATATATCACTCCACACTTGTGTGGGCACGGTCAACGGCTGTAACAACCCCGCCGGGGCTAGGGTGAAATATTTATGGCGCTGACATGTGTCACACGTGGCCACATAACGCTGGATATCGCCCCGCATCTCTGCCCAATAAAACAGAGTTTGCACCCGCTTCAATGTCCGCAACACCCCTTCATGACCCCCCGCAAACCCGTCATGGAGTTCTCGGAGTATGACACCCACCCATGAAGACCCAGCGGGTAGGATTATCCTACCCTTGTACAGCAGATTATCCCCACGAACTGAGTAGCTAGGAGGTCCTGACTGTGAATCTCGAAGCCTGGCCAGTATAGGTCCCAACACTGCATCCTCAGCTACTGCCCTCGAAATCTCTTGAATCTGAATCACACTTGGAACCGTGACGGCACAAACCCCAGCCGCCCCTTCCAAACTAGCATTCTGAGGTATGCGAGAAAGTCCATCAGCAGCCTTATTCTCCGGACCGGATCTGTACACGATGTCAAAGTCAAAGCCAAGCAGCTTGGTTAACCAACGTTGGTACTCGAGATTCACCACATGTTGCTCCAGCAAAAACTTTAAACTTTTCTGATCAGTTCGCACAATGAACTTCCGACCCAACAGATAATGGCGCCAACGTTGGATGGCTAGAACAATAGCCATCAACTCTCGTTCATAGACCGGTCGAAGTCTGTCCCGATCTGAAAGACCGAAACTGTAATAAGCTACTGGGCGTTTCTTCTGCATCAAAACCGCGCCAATGCCTGCCCCCGAGGCATCCGCCTCCACGACAAAAACATCGCTGAAATCTGGAAGGATTAAAACAGGAGCCGTAATCATAGCTTATTTTAACTTTCCGAAAGCAGCTGTCGCGTCATCCGACCAAAGGAACCCATCTTTCTTCAGTAATTCTGTCAACGTCTTGGCAATGGTACCGTAATGCTTCACAAAACGCCTGTAATATCCGGTTAGACCCAGGAAGCCCCTCAAGTCTTTCACCGTCCGAGGTTCAGGCCACTGTCGAATCACCTCTGTCTTGCTAGGATCGGTAGCCACCCCCTCTTTTGATATCAAATGTCCCAGATATTCCACACATGACTGCCCAGACAAACACTTTTTCTGATTAGCAAATAACTTTTGCTGTCGCAACACGCCCAGAACTTGCGAGAGGTGAATCGTGTGGTCGTCCCATGTTCGGCTATAGACCAGAATGTCGTCGAAGAAAACCAGAACAAACTTTCGGAGGAAAGGCTTGAAAACATCATTCATCAGCGCTTGGAACGTGGCCGGTGCGTTGGTTAAGCCGAATGGCATAACCATAAACTCGTAGTGCCCCGAATGGGTTCGGAATGCCGTCTTCGGCACATCCCTCTCAGCCATACGGATTTGGTGGTATCCTGCGCGAAGATCGAGCTTTGAGAAGATTTCGGCCCCGTGTAACTCATCAAGCAGCTGGTCGATCATGGGTATCGGAAACTTGTCGGGAACTGTAGCTTGATTCAAGGTCGGTAATCAACGCAGAACCTCTAACTGCCGTCCTTCTTCCGAACCAAAAGCACGGGGCTGGAAAAAGGGCTCTGACTGTCTCGGATGATCCCCGCCTTTAACATATCCGAAACCAGCCTCTCAATTTCTTCCTTGTGCGCGTGAGGATAGCGATAGGGTCTCACACTCACAGCGTCGGTGCCCTCCCTGAGTTGGATGGAATGTTCTCGACCGCGAAGAGGAGGAAGTCCTTTGGGCTCGGCAAACACATCCTCGAACTGGGCCAAAATGGGACTCACAGCTAGAGCTGGGCCTGTCAGTGGAACAGATGGGCCTTTAAGGCCCGCAAATTCGACCCAATAACCCTGATCCTCTTGCTTCATCGTCTTCATCAGGGATTTGAGAGAGACGAGGGAATTCTGCAGAATGGGATCTCCTGTGATGGTGATATTGTTTCCGCCCAACACGAATCACATCTTCAATTCGACGAAATTGAAGTTAACGTCGCCCAAAGTTCTAAGCCAGTGCACTCCCAGAATCGCGTCGGCACTTCCCAGTTCCAGGGGTAGGAAATCTGTCACAATTTCCACGTTTTGCAACCGAAGAGAGACAGATTTGCAGACGCCTTCCCCTTTCACCGTCAACCCATTTCCCAAGAACACCCCGTAGCTCGTGGTGCTATTCGGACGAAGCCCCAATTTTGTAACCACGTCGATCTACAAAAAATTATGGATGGCGCCGGTATCGACTAATACCACCACCGGCTGTTTCCCGATATGATCAGCGACTTTCAGGGTCTTTGGAGTAGTAAGTCCCACTACAGAATTCATTGTGAGTTCCGCCAGTTCTTCGATCGTCTCTGGTTCAGGGAGTGGGACAGGTGTCATGTCATCCTCCTTCAGAACAATCTCCTCCCCATCTTTAATCACTATCACTTGCAGTTTTTTATTCTTGCATCAATGACCCACAAAATACCTTTCGTCACATCTGAAACAGAGCCCCCGACGACGCTTTTCCTCTGCGTCAGCATCCGAAAGGCGGCGAAAAGGTAGGGATCGATCTGTACCTGACACTAGCCAGACCCAGGGCGAACAACTAGTCCTGGTGTAGTTTTCCTTGAATCCCCCGTGGTGGCCGGATTCGTAGCCACCGAAACAGTCTGGAAATTATTATTTGATGTGGAACCAAAACGGGAACCCTTATGATCCCCAGATTTTCCCTGCGACACAGGAGCACAAAGTGGGCTACCATCCAAACGTAGAGCAAGAGCGATTACCTTGGCCAACCCCTCAGGCTGATGAACCAGAATATGTTCCCAGATCTCTAGTTTCAGGCCATTAGTAAATGCACATTCAACCAAATCCAAAGGAATGTGTTGTAACTGGGCGAGCAGCTCCTCGAGTTCCTCTAGATATTCTGTCGTCGTGCCTCGTTGATGAAGAGCAAAGAGACGTGCTCCTGCCGACCCTGCACGATGGTTCCTAAATCGTTCCAGAAGGCGTACCTTAAAATCTTCCCAGTTATGAAACGGCGTCTGACTGCGTTGCCAGTTGTACCAAGCCAAGACACGACCGTCAACACTGAGAGAAACCAGACGAAGCTTCTCCTCCTCCGTACACCCACCATGTTCGAAAAAACGCTCAGCACGAGTGATCCAACCCGCTGCGTTGTCTCCTTCAAAGACGGGCATGTCGATCTTCTTCACCTGGCCCTCACAAGTGTTTGTGAAACGCCGAAGACGATCAACCACGTCCACAGGCGGAAGAACGAAATCGGCGTCCTGACCAACCACAGACTGTTGACCGGCAGGAGAATCTTCTCCCGGAGCCAGCGCGGAACTTGAAGGCTGATCCTGTGGGTTTGTGATCGCCGAGGTGGGTTGTGCATGTTTTTCACCCTCCCGACTCTTCATCCACGTAAACAGCTCAGACAACATATGCTCCATAGCATCCAACCTCTGGGAATCCTTCTGGCGAGCAGCTTCCATGGAGCCAAGTTTCTCCTTGAGAGTTGCCTCCAAGAGGTCCTTCTGAGTGTTAGTGTTTTTGGTCATGATGGATCGTATATGCTCTGATACCAAAATTGGTAGAACAGAGATGTAAAAAGTACCAAATATTGTATTGAATTCCCAGAAAAACTCAATACAAACCTGAGAATTGATTAATGTGAACTTCTCTCTCACCCCTTACAACCTTCAGATAAGAAAAAGCATAAGAAACTCAAAACCCATAATAGCTAGTGTTAGTGCAAGTATTTGCACGTGTTGTTTTGGTTGTTAAAAGGTTGTTGCAGCAACAACTTATGAGAGATTTCAGGAGAAGAATCCGGCGAAAATTGCACTCAAGCAAATCTGAGGTACAACTGACGAGATTCAGATAGAGTCAAAGACCGAAGGGATAAAGTCAAAGACTGAAGAGATAAAGTCAAAGGCTGAAGAGATAGAGTCAATAACAAGAGATAAGGCGAGATCTTGGAGATAGACTCGAAATCAACATGAATCAGGAAGAAGTCGATCCAATCACTTCGTGGAGATCTAAAGACGAACCATAAGAGTTTAAATAGAGGGTCAAGCGCATATCAGCTCTACAGAGAGCATGAACATAATTTCTTAGTCTATTCCGTTTAGTGAGTGTGTTCTCATTATTTGGTGAGTGCAAGTCTGAGAGAGAGACCGATTGGGCAAATCTCTTTTCTCTGGTGAGTGATTTATGTTGTGAGGTTTTTTGATCAGTAGAATTCATTGTGAGAGGGTAAGAAACTCAGGGGGAGTTTCGGGTGTGTGTAGTAAGTACGATTCTTACAACAAAAAGTGAGTTGTACTTGACTATCTTTCTCAAGTGAATAGAACTGATTAGTTTTCCGCATTACTCTTTGAGTGTTCAACTTTTTCAGCTAGTAATATATACGAGAATCATACACTCATAAGAGGTCCCACTCAGAGGCCGTTAGCAACAGAAAAGGAATATTGGCTAATGAGTAGAGTTTCAGTCTCTGGGAAGATCCACAATTCTCGATTCCGAGAATTATAGTTTTTGGAAAGTGAAAACTATGAATCTCATCAAAGAGATTGATGAAGATGCTTGGAGTTCAGTAGAAGAAGGATGGAGTGCTCCAATCGATGTGAAGGATGGAAAAGAGGTTCTGAAACCCAGATCTGAGTGGACACCATCAGAAAAGCGAGCATCAGCACTGAACTCAAAAGCTATAACCATCATTTTCAACACAGTTGATAAGGACGAGTTTAAGCAAATTCAAGGGTGCAAGTCAGCAAAAGAAGTCTGGGATGCGCTTGAATTGATTCATGAAGGAATTTCAAGTGTCAAGTGCACAAGGAGAGATTTAATCAAGCATCAGTTCAATATGCTTCAAATGGGAGAAAACGAGAGTGTCAAAGAATTCTGTGGCAGGCTGAATGCACTGGCAAACGAAGCAGAGGTCCTTGGAAAGACCTATCGAGATAAACAGCTCGTGGCAAAACTCCTGGTAAGCTTACCCAAAAAGTTTATGTCTCATAAATTTGCTTTTACTATGGTAAACAATGTGGATACTATCAGTTTCAAAGAGACAGTTGGAGCTTTTGCTGCTCATGAGTTAGAACTGGAACTATATGAAAAGCCAAAAGGAGTGACTCCAAACAAGGGGTTGGCACTTCATGTTCCAGAGTCATCTGAGGCTCCCAGCCAAGTGTCACTAGAGGAAGACATGGCGATGATTGTTGATAACTTCTATTTTTCTCTATATTTTGGTAAGAGTTTGTCTAGGTTTTACGGGATAATCACATGCATTCATAGACATTCTAGGCGTGCTAGGACACAAAAACCCGGTTGTGCTTTAGTTTTGCAGATTACAGGTTTCGAAGATGATTGGACTCGAAAAGGAGCTATTTGGAGCGTTAAAGGAGAAGTCCAGATGAGGTACTCATGTTGCGACATCAATAACTTTCTCTACAGAAGTCCAAATCATGCGAGACTTGTACCTTTGGAAAGAGCACTTCAAGAGCTTCGCGCACCAAAATCGCGTAAATCCGACACCGGAGCAGAAAGATATGAGCGAAATCGTGAAGACCAGAAAACTGCCAGTGCAGGGCTGGATCCAACTGGATCCGGTCCGAATCAAGACAGCTGAGCTCGAGTCCAGGAATCTGGATCCGGTCCGGATCCACCTGGAATCGGTCCGGATCCAGTCTAAAACTCTGTTTCGCGATTTTCAGCATTCTATCGGGAATAGGACTCTTGGGAGCCGCCCTAGGGTTATAAAAAAGCCCTAGCCACGTCCTAGAACATCAGAGACCCTTAGAGAACACTTAGATACAGATTTCTGGAGAGCTTTTGGTGAGAGAAGAATAGAAGTTCACGGGATTTCGGGAAGAAGAAGGAAGATTCGATCGTGGAGACTACACATCTGCATGAGACTTTCTTTCCTCTCTTTTATCTCTGTCTTTATGAGCTTTTTGTTGTTTTCTATGAACCGTGAGTAGATCCACGACTATAGGTTAGGGATTCGTATGTGTTTTGGGTATATTTGAACCCTAACTTGGATTTCGACGTTATGCTTGTTTCGGTTTATTGATCTATGCTTTCTTTTCTATTGGTGTTTGCTAATCACTTGGCCAATATTATGAAATTCTGAATCACATAGAGATATGGGTTTAGTGTCGGATCGAGATTGATGAATGAATCGTATTATTCACATAGAGATATGGCTTAATCGATCTAGGGTTGATGATAGCGTTCTTCATGCATCTAGGGTTAACTTGAATAGATCGAGAGATTGACGAGTTATTCTAGGTAGTGAGTTAGTAGACCGAGAGGTGAATTCTCTATTCTTGTTGCTTGATGATTCCCGAATACAAGTACGATGTCGTTATTCATGCATGCTTAGTAAATACCCATACACGCGAATACGATCCCAACGCCCGTAGTCATCCTTGTTTGATAGGTCACTCGTTTTCATTGCTTTCTTATTTCGTTTCCTATAGATTCCGTATACTTCCATCATCACTTGCTTGCTTGCTTTGATCTATTTTCGATTTAGATTTGGATTTAGCAACCGGTCCTCGTGTTCAACCCCGTGTTACGACGATCCGTATCCTTGCGGTGAGTTGTGAATCGGGTTATAGATTTTAGACTTGGTACACACGTATCAAGTTTTTTGGCGCCGTTTCCGGGGATTGGTTAGCCTATTTCTAGGTCTTTATTGATTCTAGATCTTAGCTTGTTTTCTTTTTTTTTTTCCTTTTCTTTTGTTTCTTTGGTTTTTGCGGATTCACTTGGTTTCGAGTTCTTCTTTTTCTTTGCGATTTGCAGGATTTTAGTGCATGACACATAGCTCTACTCGGAGAGAAGACCTAGTCTACGATCCAGAGATTGAGCGTACCTTGAGAGACATCCGAAATCAGCAGAGAAGAGAAGCTATGTCGAGGTCAAGTAGTTCGCACGACCATGCAGTTCATGATGAGGAGCATCAAGAGAATCAAGAGCACATGAATCCGCTCTATGATCAGCAGACTGAGGGCGAAGCTACTTACGTTGTAGAGGAAACTTTGGGTTCTTACATTGCACCGAAGCACACCCAACTCCTATCATGCATCAACCGTCCGCCCATTGACAGTTTCGAGCTGCCGCCACAGTGCATCATGATGTTCAGTCAGACGAGTTTCAGAGGGCGGCCTACAGAGGATCGCATTGCTCACTTGACTCAGTTCAAGATGTTGTGCAGATCAGTTAGGAAGGCACGAGGAATGACCATCGAGGATGTATATTTGGAGGCCTTTCCTTTTTCACTGATGGATCGGGCAAGAGATTGGCTTTACACTCTTGAGCCAAACTCGATTACGACATGGGAGGAGCTAGAGGAACAATTCATGGCGAAATACTACTCCCCAGAGAAGACCCGAGCTGCACAGAGAGCCATACATAGCTTCACTCAGGAGAGTGATGAGAGTCTGTATGACGCATGGGAGAGATTCAAAGGCTATCAACGCCTTTGTCCACACCACGACATGGATAAGCGACTGTTGCTTTCCACGTTCATCCACGGACTGAGAGACGATACTAGAGCATGGATGGATGCAGCTTGTGGAGGGAGTGTATACGACATTCCCTTTGACACCCTAGAGATGCAGATCGCCAAGATGGCCAAAGCAAGAGGGATGTCAGGAGACAGCATCAGACGCTCTACCGGACGAGTAGATTTGGGCGAGTCTGCTACTTTAAAGGCAGTCATGTCAGATCTATCGGCAATCAAGCAGCACATGGGACTCAAGAATATGTCTAACCCGTCGAAGGTCCAGCCTGGAATGTTCTTGGTAGATCAGGCCACATCAGAGGAAGAACCGGTTGAGGACGTCAACTACATGGGAAGGAATCAATACCAGAATCCTTCCAATCTCTACAACCCGAACGCGCCTAGGAACCATCCTGGTTTCTCCTACGGAAACCCGAGCGGAGCATTGAATGTGTAGCAGCAGGGTTCCCAGAATCCCTCAGAACCCCCCGGGCTTCACTCAGTCACGTTTTCAGGGGGCAGAATCAGGGATATGCGCAACAGAATCCAGGATACGGGCAGCAGAATCAGGGTTACCGAGCTCCTCCACTGGCAAAGAATGAAGAAGTAGACATCAAGACGATGCTTGCCTAGCTAATGCTCGACCAAAAGACGTCGTTTACTGAGCTGAAAACCGAGGTGTAGAGCATTAGAGCTAGACAAGACACCTTTGAGAGGAGACTTGATGGGATGGGCGCACACATGAAGCTCGTAGATACGCAGATAGCACAGCTTGCGTCACAACCTTCTAGACCGCAAGGCACGTTTCC
>NW_010969135.1:223485-226079 GCF_000463585.1 Tarenaya hassleriana | reverse complement strand
GGTGGAGATGAAGCCCTTACCCGAAGGGCTCAGGTATGTTTTCCTTGGACCTAACTCGACTTATCCGATTATAGTGAATGCTGCGTTGCGAGAACCCCATGTAGAACAGTTGAGTGATTTGCTTAGACGTTATAGGGGTGTTCTTGGATATACTTTGGATGATATTAAGGGACTTAGCCCTTCGTTATGCATGCATCGTATTCATTTAGATGATGAGTCGAAATCCTCTGTTGAGCATCAACATAGATTGAATCCGATGATGAAAGAGGTAGTTAGGAAAGAGGTGATGAAGCTGTTAGATGCGGGTATTATATACCCTATTTCGGATAGTACGTGGGTGAGTCCTGTGCAGGTTGTACCCAAGAAGGGAGGCATGACTGTGATCCAGAACGAGAAGAACGAGCTTATTCCTACACGGACGGTCACGGGATGGAGGATGTGCATCGACTATCGTAAGTTGAACTCCAACACCCTAAGGATAATTTTTCTTTGCCTTTTATTGATCAGATGTTAGAGAGACTTGCACTCCACTCGTACTTTTGTTTTCTAGACGGTTACTCGGGATTCTTTCAGATCCCCATTCACCCGAGCGACCAGGAGAAGACCACCTTTACTTGTCCTTATGGCACGTTTGCTTATCGTCGTATGCCCTTTGGATTATGTAATGCACCTGCCACTTTTCAGAGATGCATGACTGCTATATTTTCTGACGTGATTGAGGATATTATGGAGGTGTTCATGGACGATTTCTCTGTCCATGGACCCTCATTTGACGTTTGTTTGGCCAACTTGCATCGAGTTTTAGACAGGTGTGCAGCGGCCAACTTAGTCCTCAACTGGGAGAAGTGTCACTTCATGGTGCAAGAAGGGATTGTTTTAGGACATAAGGTGTCTTCTAGGGGAATCGAGGTAGACAGAGCGAAGATAGAGGTTATTGAGAAGCTACCACCGCCAGTGAACGTCAAAGGCATCCGCAGTTTTCTAGGACATGCGGGATTTTATCAGCGGTTCATCAAGGACTTCTCCAAGATCTCTAGACCACTTACCGAGCTATTGGCGAAGGATGTACCTTTCAGGTTTACTGCAGAATGCTCGAAGGCCTTCCAGACTTTGAAGGCAGCTCTGATCTCACCACCGATCATACAGCCCCCCGATTGGACTCTACCGTTTGAGCTGATGTGCGATGCTAGCGATTATGCAGTTGGAGCAGTGTTGGGGCAGAAGAAGGATCAAACTATGCAAGCCGAACTCTTGATGACGCGCAGGTAAATTACACTACTACTGAGAAAGAGTTACTTGCTGTGGTGTTTGCTTTTGAGAAGTTCAGGTCGTACTTGGTGGGACGGAAAGTGATCGTATACTCAGACCACGCGGCTTTGAAGTACTTGCTGACAAAGAAAGACGCCAAACCTCGACTGATTCGATGGATGCTACTCATACAAGAGTTTGACGTCGAGATTCGGGATCGCAAAGGCACGGAGAACAATGTTGCAGACCACCTTTCACGCCTTGCAATACCCGACCCTCTCCCGATCGATGAATCTCTGCGAGAGGAACAGATTATGGCAATCACTACCCGACACGAAGACCCGTGGTACGCGGACTACGTGAACTATCTGGTCTCCCGAATACTCCCGTCCGAGCTTAATTATAACGGAAGGAAGAAGTTCCTCCATGACGTACGAGATTATTTTTGGGACGACCCGTTCTTGTTCAAGCGTGGTACCGATGGGATGTTCTGACGATGCATTCCCGAGGAAGAAGTGCAACAGATAATTTTCCATTGCCACTCTTCTGATTATGCAAGTCATTTCGCCGCTTCGAAGACCACAGCGAAGATTCTACAAGCGGGATTCTATTGGCCTACGATGTTCAAGGATGTTCATAGGTATGTCGCCTCATGTGATTCTTGCTAGCGCATAGGTAACATTTCTAGACGCTACGAGATGTCTCAGAATTTTATTCTAGAAGTGGAACCTTTTGATGTTTGGGGCATAGACTTTATGAGTCCTTTTCCATCGTCTTTAGGGAACGTGTACATCTTAGTTGCAGTTGATTACGTGACTAAATGGGTAGAGGTTTTGGCTAGCGTGAAGAATGATGCTAAGACTGTGGTTAGGCTATTTAGACTGATTATTTTTCCACGTTTTGGTGTTTCTCGTGTTGTGATTAGCGATGGTGGCACACATTTTGTCAACCGGATCATCGAGACACTACTGAAGAAATACGGAGTTCATCATCGGATTGCTACTCCATATCATCCTCAGACTAGTGGACAGGTGGAGATCTCTAACCGGGAAATCAAGTCCATTCTGGAGAAGATCGTCGCTAAATCACGCAAGGATTGGTCACAGAAGCTAGACGATGCGGTATGGGCTTACTGAACGGCCTTCAAAACGCCGATTGGTATGACACCGTTCCAATTAGTCTACGGAAAAGCATTTCATCTACCGGTTGAGCTCGAACACAAAGCTTATTGGGCAATTAAGGCGCTCAACTATGACATGAAGACCGCTGCAGAGAAACGCGAGCTCCAGCTTCACCATCTTGAGGAGATCAGACTTGACGCGTACGAGAACGCGAAGATCTACAAG
>NW_010969135.1:220804-223331 GCF_000463585.1 Tarenaya hassleriana | reverse complement strand
ATTATTTCCAGGAAAGCTGAAGTCCAAGTGGTCCGGCCCATTCAAGATCCATCGAGTTTTCGACCATGGAGCGGTGGAACTATACGACAGCAAGGGTAGCACGTTCAAGGTAAATGCGCAACGTCTGAAGCTGTATAACCCGGCTGATCCTATAGTCGAGAGAGGCGTTCTTCCTCTCGAATTACCACCATCAGCCTGAGCTCATACACGGTCTAGCTATCGACCATAAAGGAGCGCTTCTCGGGAGGCAACCCGAGGTCTTTGTATAGTTTTAGGAGTTTTGGACTTTTGGACCCTTCTAGTTGCATTAGACATGAGGTTTTTGGATTTGGGGAGCCTACATGGTGTTTTCCCCGGTATGTAGACTTCTAGATCACGAGTTGCAGGTCATTCGGCGAAAATTGGGAACGAAGGTGAAGTTTCACAGACACTGGATCCGGACCGATTCCACCTGGAATCGAACCGGATCCACTTCAGACACGGGCCAGGTATGTTCATCTGGATCCGGACCGGATCCACCTGGAATCGGACCGGATCCAAATTCACGATGCTACTTAAGAGGGCCGAACTCAGCCCTCCCTCACTTAGGTTTTCTCTCTCGATTCGGCCCTCCCACTCTCACCTCTTACTCGATCCGATTCCACATCTACGATACCCAGGTATGCCTCCCTACCTATTTCATGGCTCAAACATTGTTTTATTATGAGTGATTTTCGGATTTGGGTTGCTAGGGTTCATAAGAGGTTTTGAGAGATTTGATTGTGGAGATGATTTCGTGGTTTTGGATAGGTGTTATGGGTCGATTATGATGAGAATAGGTTAGATTCACATTGCCCATACATTTGGATGCTCGATTTCGGTCAGATTTTGCAGATTTTTTTCGTAGATTTTCGATCTGAGTTCGCTACAATTGGATCCGGACCGGATCGAGACTCAGTTCAGGCGGAGAAGACGAACCTGGATCCGGACCGATTCCACCTGGAAACGGGCCGGATCCAGCCTCTGAGCTCTTTGCGCGCTTTTGCGCGTTTTCACCGCGGTTTCGACCGCGCTCACTCTACTTGTCTTTGAGTTTCAGATGGCCACCGGAAAGCCCAGCACCCGCCACAACCTGGACTACACTGACCATATACCGCTTCTGGAAGAATTTGAGACGGGCCAGAACACGATCACCGAGCTCAGCCCGTACACTCCCAGCGCACCTGATCCGGACAACTCACCGCGATTCCTTTTATCATCACCGGAGTTGCAGGAGCGCGCTGGCGCCTTTTATCAAGTCATCCGGAACACGAAGTTTGCGAGCACGGAGATCAGTCAGCTGGGGCTTTATGACTCAGTGCGTGAGCTATGCAATGGGATTCATTGGGAAAGCCTGTTCCACATGCGAGAGGACACATACCGCCAGCTGACCGCGGAGTTTCTTGGCTCACTCCGCCTATTCATACCCCCGACTGGCGAGGCACATCGAGGCTACATGGCTTTTTGGATAGCAGGCCAGCAGTACCGCCTCACGATGACACAGTTCGCCGACATCCTAGGCGTTCCTCACGGAGCTACAGCAGCCTTGCCTTCCATACACCCGGACCGACTCAAAGCATTCTGGAGAGACATCGGATCCTAGCGCTTCAAGCTCAGCCTCCTCAAGTCCACATGGATCCGACATCCGACGATCAGATACTTCCACATGCTCCTTGCTCACGTCGTCTTCGGCAAGACAGAGCCTGGAGGGCTTAACCAGACCGAGCTGCTCTTCTATGGTGGGGACGATTGGGGCATGGGACAGGTCGATTTAGCATCGCGGGTCGCTCTACACCTGCATCAGATAGCCTGCTCAGACTCGGGCGTCTATGTCCGATGCGGCGGCCTCGTCACCATGATTGCGCGAAGAGTCGGCATGAACGTCGGCCGGTACGAGCGTTCCCGCCTCAAGGGCGCCACAGTTCTCGACTTAGCTGCTCTGCGCAGCAAATTTTCGTTGGAGACCATTCGGGGCAACCATCTCTGGTTGTACTATGACCAGCAGGGCACCAGCCAGCGTTTCACCTTGCCCAACATTCACCTGCCACCGATCTCCATTGACGGACTTCGATTCCAGTTCTCTGCAGCACAACAGGCTGGACTCGAGGAGGCAGCCTACGATGGCCCGCCAGCACCCCCATCTCCTCCAGCAGTTCACACAACAGAAGCCAGCCCTTCGCATACGCCCTCCCCCCCTCCTTTTCCCCCGACGGATTCAGTTCCATCGCCCGCCGCCTCCACACGAGCTCCAGATGATTACGGCTACACATTCCAGCCTCAGGACGACTTCCAGAGGTTCATGTATCAGGCGATGCTCGACACGAGAGGCGCCTTAGACAAAGTCGTCTCAGATATGCGGAGCCATGTCGACTCAGAGATGACGAACATGTACACCAGATGGTGTGAGACTTCTTCCCAACTCGTCGACCAGATGCAGGCACTCAGACTCCAGCATGACGCCCTATACGCGGAGTTCCATGGATTCCGCAGCCGGCTATTCCCCGACGAG
>NW_010969135.1:218918-220282 GCF_000463585.1 Tarenaya hassleriana | reverse complement strand
CATGATTGCATATGACATATAGATATAGGTTCATATAGGTTCACGTGCATACCTCGGACGCCCGTTTTGAACATCATTTGGAAGATTTGTGGGATGATAGAGTAGGAATATCTTGATGATCTAGTGACTTTGTAGAGCGTGGTTGAACCGTGTCGAATTGATAGTTCTCCAGACTTTCTATATATAGTTTGTGGGATGAGGTTGTTGTTTGGAACCTACGGAGTTGAAACGACTATATCCAGGTTATATGTTTCGTTTAGAACCTTTTCCGAGTCTTGCAGGTCGATGAAATCTAGTTCAACAAATGCCTTGGGAAAATAAAGCATCTCGACACTCCGCTGTCAGAATCTCGTCAACGAAAATCGTTCGAGGACATGAGTGCATCGATCAGTGGTTCAGGTCTAAGTTGTGGGTCGGACGTCGCATAAAAAGAAAAAATGTACAGAAGAAAAGAAAAAAAAAGAGAGAAAAGAGAAAAACGACGTCCTTCAACTTCAATGTCCTAGAAACCCGAGGTGCTAGCGTTCAATAGAGAAATTCTACAAAATGTTAAAAATCTAGATACGAAGTAGAACTAAGATCGAAAAGGCTAAGTTGAGATAATGATAGGTTCGGAAATAGGCTTGGTGAGTTGTAGGAATTCTAACGGGCTCTAGGTGGCAATAAAAATCCCATGGCTAGGGAGATTTAGGAAGATCATAGTAGACCGGTTTGGGTACGTTTCTCGGGAAACTGGTATTGGATGGATGTTCTGCTTTTGAGTCTCGCGATGATGCTAGTTGATGTTCGTCACTCCCCGTTTTGCAGATTTCATTCCTTCGTTCTTTACTCGAGGACGAGCAAATGTTTAAGTCTGGGGGGATTTGATAACTTCTATTTTTCTCTATATTTTGGTAAGAGTTTGTTCTAGGTTTTACGGGATAATCACATGCATTCATAGACATTCTAGGCGTGCTAGGACACAAAAACCCGGTTGTGCTTTAGTTTTGCAGATTACAGGTTTCGAAGATGATTGGACTCGAAAAGGAGCTATTTGGAGCGTTAAAGGAGAAGTCCAGATGAGGTACTCATGTTGCGACATTAATAACTTTCTCTACAGAAGTCCAAATCATGCGAGACTTCTACCGTTGGAAAGAGCACTTCAAAAGCTTCGTGTAGACACCAAAATCGCGTAAATCCGACACCGGAACAGAAAGATATGAGCGAAATCGTGAAGACCAAAAAACTGTCAGTGCAGGGCCGGATCCAACTGGATCCGGTCCGAATCAAGACAGCTGAGCTCGAGCCCAGGAATCTGGATCCGGTCCGGATCCACCTGGAATCGGTCCGGATCCAGTCTAAAATCCTGTTTCGCGATTTTCAGC
>NW_010969135.1:209512-218580 GCF_000463585.1 Tarenaya hassleriana | reverse complement strand
CTTTCTTTCCTCTCTTTTATCTCTTTCTTTATGAGCTTTTTGTTGTTTTCTATGAACCGTGAGTAGATCCACGGCTATGGGTTAGGGATTCGTATGTGTTTTGGGTATGTTTGAACCCTAACTTGGATTTCGACGTTATGCTTGTCGGTTTATCGATCTATGCTTTCTTTCTATTGGTGTTTGCTAATCATTTGGCCAATATTCTGAGATTCTGAATCACATAGAGATATGGATTTAGTTTCGGATCGAGATTGATGAATGAATCGTATTATTCATATAGAGATATGGTTTAATCGATTTAAGATTGATGATAGCGTTCTGCATGCATCTAGGGTTAACTTGAATAGATCGAGAGATTGACGAGTTATTCTAGGTAGTGAGTTAGTAGACCGAGAGGTGAATTCTCTATTCTTGTTGCTTGATGATTCCCGAATACAAGTACGATGTCGTTATTCATGCATGCTTAGTAAATACCCATACACGCGAATACGATCCCGACGCCCGTAGTCATCCTTGTTTGATAGGTTACTCGTTTTCATTGCTTTCTCATTCCATTTTCCATAGATTCTATATACTTCCATCATCACGTGCTTGCTTGCTTTGATCTATTTTCGATTTAGATTTGGATTTAGCAACCGGTCCTCGTGTTCGACCCCGTTACGACGATCCGTATCCTTGCGGTGAGTTGTGAATCGGGTCATAGATTTTAGACTCGGTACACACGTATCAATTATGAAAAAATTCAACCGGTTTTTTAAGAAAAAACCAGGTATCACTGGGAAAGCAGAGTCGAGAAATTCTGAAAAATGTCTGGAATGCCAGAGAGCAGGTCACTGGAAGGCTGAATGCCCTAGCATTGCCAAGAGGGAGGCAATGTTGAAAAATCTGAAGGATCTTCAATGCTATGAGGGCAAAGGATATGGACACATGAAGAACGAATGTGCAATTGGAAAAACAAGAGGTAAATCTCTGATCACTCATGAAGAGATTGATACCGATTCTGATGAAGAAAGTGGAGAAGAGATGTCAAATTTTGTTGCATTCATTGGAATAATCGAAGAGACTAAAGAAGAGATATCCGAAGAAGATCTGTACAAGGATATGTCAAGGTTGTACGACATCAACACAAGATTGATCAAAGAACAGAAGGAGAATGAGGCAAAGATCTTGGAAATCAAGAAGTAGCTGGATACGAAAATATCAGAAGTTGATGATCTGAAGAAGATACTAAAGGAGAAAGAGGAGAAGATTATCTTATTACAGAATCAGTTGGAAGGTACCATGAAGAATGTGAGAATGCTTGGAAATGACACTGCAAAATTGGATCACTTACTGATAATCGGGCGAACAGATTCTGGACATACTGGACTTGGATATACTGGAGGGAGTAAAAACAAAGTAGGAAACTTTGTTTCAGGAGGAAAACTTGGAGATGAAGTGATCTCACAAGTACAACATACTCCAAAGATCAAGATTGATCTATATCCAAGACAAAGACCGCAGAACTATCATGAGCATCGCACTTGTTTCTACTGTGGAACAAGAGGTCACATCAGAATGAATTGCTACTACTGGCAAAATTATCAGGTACCACCCACTCTAAGATGGAGGCAAGTCTGGAGAAGAAAAGATGTCTCGAGGTGTAATGTGGCATACACTTCTGAACTGAAGTCAAGCGAATATCGGTGGTATTTTGACAGTGGATGCTCACGTCATATGACAGGAGATGTCAGTATGCTGTCTACATTCGAAGAAAATTTCAAAGGAGGAAACGTGACATTTAGAGATGGAAGAAAAGGAAAGATCTTGGGCAAAGGAAATCTGAATGCATCAGGACTGCCCAAACTTACAGATGTCAATGTTGTCCAAGGACTCAAGGCAAATCTCATAAGCATCAGTCAACTATGTGACTCTGGATTTCAGGTAAATTTCACTAAAGATGTTTGTGTTGTTATAAATTTTCTTGGAGATTGTGTGTTAATAGGAAAAAGAACTCCAAGTAATTGCTACACTTGGGTAAATCCTGACGAAAGCACTCAAAGTGAGAAGTGTTTCACAGCAGCTGACTCTGAACTCGAGTTATGGCATCAACGATTGGGACACATTAACACAAGGTCGTTGGTAAAGCTGTCAAGGTCAAATGCTGTACGAGGATTACCTGAGTTATCATCGCAGGTAACACTGGTGTGTAAAGCATGCCAACTTGGAAAGCAAATCAAGGTGAATCATAAAATGATCGATGGGATACACACATCTGAAATCCTTGAGTTGATGCACATGGATTTGATGGGACCAATGCAGACGGAGAGTCTTGGAGGAAAGAAGTATGTTTTTGTATGTGTTGATGATTTCTCACGTTTTAGTTGGGTCAGGTTCTTAAGAGAGAAGTCAGAAACATTGGGTGTATTCGAACACTTATGGCTGCAACTCCGAAATGGAAAAGGAAGTGTTCAGAGAATTCGGAGTGATCATGGGCGTGAATTTGAAAATGAACAGTTTGCAGAATTCTGCAACAAATATGGGATTGTCCATGAGTATTCTGCACCTAAAACTCCTCAACAAAATGGAGTGGTTGAAAGGAAGAATAGGACACTGCAAGAAATGGCGAGAACAATGTTACATGCAAGAAACGTTGCGAAACGTTTCTGGGCAGAAGCGGTAAATACGACATGTTACCTTGTTAACCGCGTCCATATCAGACCAGGCACATCCAAAACTCCATATGAAATATGGAAAGGTAAGACCCCTCCTCTGAAGTTTGTTCATATATTTGGTTGTCGATGTTTTGTGTTGAATGATCGTGAATACAGAGGGAAGTTCGATGCCAAAAGCGATGAAGGTATGTTCTTGGGTTACGCAATGAACTCTGCTGCCTATCGAGTATACAATTTGCGCACTAGAACGATTATGGAATCAGTTAATGTTGTCTTTGATGAGGAACATAGTGCAGAGCAGAGTGAAGTCCCGCCGAAACTACTTCACGATGTTCCCAGTGAGCACTCGGTAGAAGAACAGAGTGACGATGCAGAAGTTGAGACCAAGGAAGAAGAAGATTTGGAAATTGCTCCTACACCTACAGTTCACAGGAATCATTCCGAAGATGATGTGATCGGAAATGTACTCGATCCCATGCGTACGCGAGGTAAAAGAATGAATTATCAAGATATGGTACGTTTTGTATGTTTTTCTTCGCAGAATGAACCTTCTCGAGTGGATGAAGCATTGAAGGACGAATTCTAGGTAAAGGCAATGCACGATGAGCTGGAGCAATTTGTGAGGAATGATGTGTGGTATCTTGTGCCCCGACCAGATCACATTAATGTGATTGGAACGAAATGGATTTTCAAGAACAAAACAAATGAGTCGGGAGAAGTAGTTTGCAATAAAGCCAGGTTAGTTGCCTAAGGATACACACAAGTGGAAGGTATTGACTTCGATGAAACTTGTGCACCCGTTGCTCGACTAGAGTCTATTAGATTGTTGCTTGGCATTGCGTGTTTTCTTGGTTTTAAGTTGTTTCAGATGGATGTCAAGAGTGCCTTTCTCAATGGTGTGATCCAAGAGGAAGTGTACGTCGAACAACCTGCTAGTTTTGAGGATCCACATTTTTCCACTCACGTGTACAGATTGAAGAAAGCTCTCTACGGGTTAAAACAAGCCCCTCGGACATGGTATGAACGATTAGCCAGTTTTCTACTCGAGAACGACTACAACAGAGGGGGAGTAGACAAAACGCTTTTCATCCATAACTCGGACGATGTACTATTAGTAGTACAAATCTATGTGGATGATATTGTGTTTGGGTCTACATCTCAGTCAAAGGTTGACTGGTTTGTTCAGACAATGACTGCTGAGTTTGAGATGAGTATATTTGGAGAACTCAGTTACTTTCTGGGACTACAAGTCAAGCAAGACAAAGATGAAATCTTCGTCTCTCAAGGGAAGTATGCTCAGAATCTGGTGAAAAGATTTGAACTTGACACGAGCAAATCAGCACGTACTCCCATGTCCACAACCACCAAGTTGACCAAAGATGATGAAGGAGAAGATGTTGATCCAAAACTCTATAGGAGTATGATTGGGAGTCTACTGTATTTAACGGCAAGTAGACCTGACCTGTGCTTAAGTGTGGGCGTATGTGCCAGATATCAAGCAAAACCTAAGAAATCTCACCTTCTGTCAGTAAAAAGGATAATCAAATATGTCAAAGGTACAGTTGATTATGGGCTACATTACACAAAGGATACGAGTACGCATCTAGTAGGATACTGTGATGCAGATTGGGGAGAAAATACGGATGATCGAAAAAGCACATCAGGAGAGTGTTTCTTTTTGGGTAACAATCTTGTATCATGGCACAACAAGAAACAAAATTTAACGTCATTATCCACTGCTGAAGCCGAATACATTGCACTGGGAAGTTGCTGTACTCAACTAATGTGGATGAAGCAAATTCTGACTGACTATGGAATTGACACTCCCTCGTTTACGGCTCATTGTGACAACACAAGTGCAATCAACATCTCTAAGAATCCAGTACAACATTCACGAACAAAGCATATAGAGATAAGACATCATTTCCTCAGAGAGCAAGTGGAGAAAGGGAGTCTTCTGATTGAGTACGTACCCACTGAACATCAATTAGCTGATATATTTACTAAACCACTTGACATGAATAGATTTACCTGTTTGCAAAAATCTCTTGGTATTGGAAATTTTTGATTTTGACCACTAACTGAGTTTGTTCTGAAGTGTTTAAGTGATACAGTGTTGAAAGGGCGGTCGGTGATACTTCACAATTCTGTCAGGTGCACTTCAAACATATGTGATACAGAAATCCCCTGGTACTCCTTTGTCAACATACACTCAAGCAAAAATGAGTGATGATTGGTGTTTTTGTTTCGATGTGTCAATAAAAAAAGGAAAAAGAAAAAGAGGCTGACATGAGTAGATAAACAAAATCGCTCGGGTCTAAGTTGAACAACATACAGTACATTCGACGGCCTAAGGTCAGATGTAACTTATTCATCATACTCCGCTGTAAGGTGATACTTTACAAGAGTATATCTCAATGGGATAGGCTGGGCTTAAGTGGTGAAACAGTATGATTGGACTCAACGTCCTAGAAGTTCATGCGGATGAAAAACAAATACGAGAAAAATGTATCTTCACTTGGTGAAGCAAGCACTGGACAAAGAGTGAGGTGTCACTGACTCAACTAGATAATCTGCGAACTGAGGTACGAAAGAATAAACCCCTTTGGTGTTAAAATCATAATTTTATCGCGTAACGGATTTCTGCCTTAAATGTTTTTAAACGTTATTTCTCGAAATGATTGATGTGAGTGGTTGAGTAAATTTTCGGTTATTGGGAAGTGGGATCCGAAAGATCAGAGATTTCTCAAACAAACCCATTGCCCCACAATAAAAAGAGGTGTTTCTCTCTCTATCCCTGCGAAGTTCTGGAGATGAAAACCCTAAAAATCTGGGAGGTTGATTCGCAAGAGAGTTGTGTGGTTCAACAGAAGAATATCGTAACGAGAGTGAAATTTCAAGGTTCAATCTCAGCATGGATCCGAAAGAAAGGAGAGAAGAGGCTGGTCAAGATCATCACCTAGATTCTGAGGAAGGATCATCAGGAGGAGACAAATCGAGTGAACCCAGAAAAGAAGAATCTTCAAACTCATTCATGAGTGCTGAAGAAGATCCAGAAGAAAATCCATCAGAAGAATCTCGAAAAAGTGCAAAGGAGATCTTGAAAACTCGCAAAGAGGATACAATGGATGACGAAACCCAAGAATTCAAAAACCCAGAGGAGAATTTTCAAGAAACAGAAGCGGAGAACCCTGACGAACCACAGGGAAACAAAACTGGGATTGAAGACGAGCGCAAGAAAACTGAGGATCCACAAACCAATCCGCCTCCAGAACAAACTGATTCGGATAAACTTGATGATCTCTTTACTTATTCTACTAGAGATATAGAGGAGAGTTCGGATAGTGAGCCTAGGTTGATAAGAAAAAGAACGAGAAGACGTGTAGATTTTGATAAGGAAGTGAGTGTAGAGCATGTAGAATTTGGGAAGGATGTGGGTGATACATCCAAACAGATGGAGGAACTGCCCTCAGTTCAATTAGGGCAGGAGAAATTGAAGGATGCTGAAATCGAAGTAGTTGCGGACTCAGCAACAGAGACAGAAGTGCTGAAATCAAAAGAGGATGATGAACCTGAAGTGGACTCACGTGCACAAAAGGTTGAAAGCAAGAAACCTAAGGCAAAGATCGCTGAGAGAAAGGGCAAGAGTTCTGACTCTCGAGTGGTAGCTGAATAGAGAGCATGGACCAGATCTCAGGCGGCTGCAAAACCAGTGGTGACTGCAAAAAGTCCTTCTAAAAAGATTCAAAGGAAGACAAAATCACAGCATGCGTTGGTGATTGCTGAGCACAAAACCCCGAAGAAAGCTGAGAAAAGGAAGGTTGGACCAGCAAAAGACATGCCCCGGGCAAAATCCCCAAAAGTCTCTGAGGAATATCGAAAGGAGAAAATGAAGGGGAAAAGAAAGGTTCAGGAAGAGAGTGAGATACCCAGTTCTCCTTCTGGGTCAGAAGATGAGGAATTACTGGCAAGCCTGTGCATGTCTCATCACTTTGTTGATGAGAAATTTGAACAAAGGTTTAATGACATGAAGAATCTCAACACAATTGTGGAGAGAAACGTGAATGTCAGCAACCTCAAGGAGCAAGGGATATGGGACATTCTGGAACGTCTCAGTCTTGAAGAAACAGTCACCTATGCATGTCCACACAGCAAAATTCTGATCAAAGAATTTTATGCAAACATCACTAAGAAGATTGTGAAGGCAGGAGATCCAATGTACCATTGGGTGTACATAAGAGGGAAGATACTGCATTTTTCTCCAGCAGTAATCAATAAGTTTTTGGGCTTGAAGAACACAGTTGTGACCATCATGGACGAGCTGGACAGGGAGATTGACCAGAAAGAGTTGGAGATAGCTCTCACTGACACTTTTGATGAAAAGAGGAAAGGAGAAATAGCCCCAGTAGAGCTAAACTTCGAGGCTTCAGTACTGTTCAAAATAGTCAGAGCTAACTGGTTACCAACCCAGCGATCAAGTCTGATTCACAAGAGGCTAGCAGTGCTCATCTACTGTGTGAATAAAGGGATCAAGATCACTACGGAAACATGATCTTCGATCATATTCTGGAGAGAGCACTAAACTTCAGAGCGAGGTTCAGATTACCTTATCCCTGCTTAATTCAAAGCATCCTCACTAAGCAGTGCCCGGAACTCATTGATCCAAAGGAGAACACCGAGGTAATTCAAAAACCCCTGGTGGTTGAGTCAAGAATCAAAAGGAAGAAGGGAAAAGGAAAGAAGGACTACAAGAAGATGCTGGAGACTCTCAAGGATGCAGAGAAAGCACTGATCAAGATGGAGTTCGGACTAAGGAAGCAGGCAACACATTGTTAGAAAATCCGTGCAACAGTCCACGAATACATCGAAGCAACCCTGAGTAATGTGTTCATTATTCGATCAGGTACCCTCAACTTGATAACTTTGTTTTTGATTATTTCATTCATGCCCACAGGGGGAGAACTTGAGGAAGTAGAAGGAGATCTCGACTCAGAAGAAGAAGACTCGGATGAGGAGGACGAAGAAGAGGATTCTGAGATGCCTAAGTCGACCCCTAAGAAGGCAGAAACATCTCGGAAGTCAGGAACGAGCAGGAAGACAAGGAAAGCCAGGAGTCCTTCGGATGATGACTCATCCCTTCGTTTCTAACTTTTTCTTAGATGATAATCTGAACTTCTATGTTTGATGACTCTGTGTGTTTTGATGACTTATGGGGGTTTGTGTGATGACTCTGTTCTTGGTGTTTGTTTTGAACCTTGATGAATTCAGTTGAAGGATTCGTGTTTGTATGCATAATCTGAAATAACCAAAAAGGGGGAAATTGTTAGTGCAAGTATTTGCACGTGTTGTTTTGGTTGTTAAAAGGTTGTTGCAGGTTCAACAACTTATGAGAGATTTCAGGAGAAGAATCCGGCGAAGATTGCACTCGAGGAAATCTGAGGTACAACTGACGAGATTCAGATAAAGTCAAAGACCGAAGAGATAAAGTCAAAGACTGAAGAGATAGAGTCATAGGCTGAAGAGATAGAGTCAATAACAAGAGATAAGGCGAGATCTTGGAGATAGACTCGAAATCAGCAAGAATCATGAAGAAGTCGATCCAATCACTTCGTGGAGATCTAAAGACGAACCAGAAGAGTTTAAATAGAGGGTCAAGCGCATATCAGCTCTACAGAGAGCATGAGCATAATTTCTTAGTCTATTCCGTTTAGTGAATGTGTTCTCATTATTTGGTGAGTGCAAGTCTGAGAGGGAGACCGATTGGGCAAATCTATTTTCTCTGGTGAGTGATTTATGTTGTGAGGTTTTTTTATCAGTAGAATTCATTGTGAGAGGGTAAGAAACTCAGGGGGAGTTTCGGGTGTGTGTAGTAAGTACGATTCTTACAACAAAAAGTGAGTTGTACTTGACTATCTTTCTCAAGTGAATAGAACTGATTAGTTTTCTGCATTACTCTTTGAGTGTTCAACTTTTTCAGCTAGTAATATATACGAGAATCATACACTCATAAGAGGTCCCACTCAGAGGCCGTTAGCAACAGAAAAGGAATATTGGCTAATGAGTGCATAATCCTTGCCTCCCCCAATCCTGCAGTGCTAGACACGTGTCCTCCTTTATTCCTTCTTCTTCTTCCTCCCGTTAATCCTTGTCATGCGCAGCCCCAATGTAATACCCCGAAACCCAATTCGAATATTTAATTATTTAGAAATGAATAATTAAATAGAAATATCACAAATCACCAAAATTTAGTAGTACAATGCCGAGAAGAGGTACGAAGATCGTCACATGTGGAAAGGATCGAGAAAGAACGAAGGAAACGAAAAAAGAAAAAGAAAAAAAAAATAAATAAATAAATAATAATAATGTGGACTTGGTCAGCCGGACCAAGGCTGGTCAGGGGCTGACCAAGACCAC